>NW_028280942.1:0-231741 GCF_059751285.1 Brachycentrus maculatus
CTTGTACCTAATACCGAGTCTACTTGACGATGTACTTAATTAACACTGAACGATGCTTATTTACTTGCTGTGGTCCAATTTTAGCACTGACTCCACTCCAACTTTACAGAAATTAGATCTAATTTTTTTCGCATTTTTATGGGTATTCATACTTTGGTATTCATATTTTTTATAGATAGTGTTTTACGGAAATGACGCTAAAATATTAAATATTAATAACCAGAATATTGTTTTTATTATTATGTTGAAAACAAAACGAGGACGTTCAAAAAAGAGGAGGACTATCAGAATCTAAAATCTAGTAAGTACTGTTAAAAGTTTACATTGGAGGGCATGTATGGCTAGATGGTAGTATGGATGAGAAGGAAGCTACGAGGTTATTAGGTTGTTAGGATAGAAGAATGTGGCGTTTCATCCTCTCTGCATACCCCTGTAGGGAAATGGCCTGATGGTATGACGGCATGACATTAAATTTTCTTTAAAAAATTATTTCTAGAATATTTTTAGTGCCTAATTTTTTAAATCTTACTACTACGCACTGTGGTCGCTTGAAACAAATAAATATAAAATATTGAGTACGACTTTGGTTTAACTCTGAGAAACTCCAGCTGAATTTGACGAAAAATATTCAGTCGATAGTATGATTAATGTTTTCTAAAGACAATAATTTGGTAAGGAAAAAATCCTTTGTTTACTTACTTTTTTATCTTGTAAATGATTGATTACTTACGATCGTGTAAAGACACGTATCACATTTTATTTAACAGACACAAATAACTCGGTCATATGAATATTTTCATTGAAATTATTGTTTCACATTTTTTTTTAGATATAAAAGGAGAATTAACTTCATCTCTATTTGTGTTTTTTTATTTACAAAAATATTTCAATTTCATTTTTTTCTGTATGCCTAAGTGGCTCATTATTAGGAATAGGTATCCAATTTTGGTAGTGTGGGTTCGAACTCAGAAACTCTGACTCAAGAGTCCGCGACACTAACAACGGCACCACAATGCGACACATTTGTGTCTTCGATGCTTGTGATTTCATATTTAAAGACCACATCACAAATAAATTTAACCAAGCGTAACCAGAGATTGAAACAATTTACCATAATACTAAACTCCTTTGGTTTATTTTACACATCGCTCACTTCTTTAAAGAACGTCATAAATAAAATAACTTGATTTTTCAGGAGAACGTTTTTAAAGTTTAAAAATATAATACAATGTATTAAAAATAAATATCAAGCCAATTACTGAACTATTTACTGTGCAACAGATCTTTTTAGGTGAAACTTAAAAGTTTTTTCTCCATTTGAAAAATATTTAGTGTATTTAAAATAAAAAAATTATACCTTTTTTTCAAAATTCAAAAACAACACTTTCTGCCCTGTAGCGGGTAAATATTAAGTTAAAAATATGCAGCTTTTGCTGGGATATAGTATATTTTATGGGTATTCCGAAAACATGTACTGCTGAAAATTGTCTATTTTTGATATATCGCTCACTCCTTTCAAGAACGTCATAAATCAAAAAACTTGATTTTTCAGGAGAACGTTTTTAAAGTTCAAACATAAAATACAATGTATTAAAAATAAATATCAAGCCACTTATTGAACTTTTTACAGTGCAACAGATCTTTTTAGGTAAAGACTGAAGGTTTTTTCTCTATTTGAAAAATATTTAAAATATTTAAAAAAATAATTAAACAATACCTTTTCTTCAAAATGCAAAAACAACATTTTCTGCCCTGTAGCGGGTAAATATTAAGTTAAAAATATGCCTCTTTTTCTGGGATATAGTACATTTTCTGGGCATTACGAAAACATGCACAACTGAACATTGACGATTTTTGATTTATGACGTTCTTGAAAGGAGTGAGCGATATGGCGTTTTTGAAAGGAGTGAGTGATATGTAATATATACGCCATGCCCACATTTCATTTTTCCTTATTTATTTCTGTACGTAATAAAAATAAATATTTTTATCTCAAATCTTAAGTGTGCTCATTGAATCGAGGTTAACTTAGTTTAAGGCAGATGGGTTTATCTTCATCTATTCAATTGATCCCCGGAAGAAGTAGTTAAAGTTTAAACCAACCCCTTCACCGCAACTTAACTTACGTTGAACTTACCCGACTTTGATAATACCGTGAGACGTGTTGCTTACTAACGGTTGTTGGTCAGCTGGTTTACTTTTAAAACTAATGATTTATCGTTTAGTTGATATTCTGTAGTATTATAACTATTTTTATTTTTCAAATACTACTAGTTTTAACATTATATTATCCTTTTTTTCCAAAAATGTAAGGTGATTTTTATTTTTCAACAAAAATAAACAAAAAAAAAGATATATTGGATACCCTGAAATGGCATTTTTATATAGACTCTAGAGAGAATCAAACTTTGGTGTTCAAGTTCATTATTCTTCATATCATTCTGTACACACCTCTTATTTTTTTTATTAGACACTGGACTATTCACCTTTTGGATGATATATTGATATTATAGACCACATATTTAAACCTCATTTGAAAATAAATCCATTTAAAACGTACATATATATATATATATACGTACTCGTACGTACATATAGTTGGCAATGAAAAGGTACTTCGACTTAAGATAAAAATCGATCGTTTTAATACAGCCAAAATTTCAGAAGCTGAGACACCTTTTCGTTGCTAGATATGTATATACATGTATAGTATACCATATCCGTATTAAGTGGAATTATTTTTAATGGTCTGAAGTTAAAACGTTACGCGTCTCAATTATTTTTTTTATACCTGGAGATAAGCTTAAAATTTACTATTTTGGTGTAATTTCGTTGTTTGAAAAATAAATAAAAAGGTGGGCGTCCAGAGCTTTACAGTTGCAAGGTTAAATGAGCGAATAAACGGAGATTTAATCATCTTTACCCGTGTTTACAAATATTCCAATTGACCAGACGAACGCTACTCAATTTACTCAGCGTGAAGTATAATGAATGATGAAGACTAATTCTTTACGATCCTCCTACAATTTCGAGCTTCCTGTGTTGTGAAAGACCACTTAATGGCACTCATTAATTAGGTAGATACGAATTACTAGAACAATATTTATAATTCGGAATAAGTATGTGGTAGCTTGTAGACTGTTGGCATAAAATTCAATTATTAGCACCCAAAAAGAAAGCAATATCAAAATTGTTATTGAACAAAACGTAAAATGTCCAGAAGAAATCTAACAAATAGAAAAAAACGCTTCAAATCCAATTTTAATCTCAACATAAAAATCAACGGTTGAATTTCAAGAGAGAACAAAATTATCATTTATTTTAAAGTGGTTGAAAATCAAAAAACAAATAAAAATGTAATAAACTTATTGAAGAATGATGTTATTTATACATATGTTATATCACAATGACACAAACATGTAATACTTTTTAAAAATATCAATATAAGTGATTTAAAATAGTATTCTCAATATTATTAATATTTAAAGCTTTTACTTTGTGGTTAGTCATTTTTACTTATTTATTTTTTTACAAAAATGTTAATAAAATTAGTATATAACCACTCATGGTGAGTGGTTATATACTAATTTTACTAACATTTTTGTAAAAAAATAAATAAGATTTAAAATAGCCTTAAAATGTGAAGCGATTGTAACATTGTTTTATAAATAATAAAAATAATATACAATGTCTGACTTTTTTTGGCAATTTTTGATAATTTCGCACTAAATTCTACCTTAATCATAATAAAAAAAAATATAAAAAAATAAACGAGAATAAATTATAATAAAAATTTAAAATAATCGACTTCCTATCGTCAAATGCTGATATTGCTATGTTAGTATTTACTTAGACCCTTAGTCATCGTTTTGCATTGAGTTGACACGTTCTTGAAACATCGCATGCAGTTCATTTGTGTTATGTGTGTATTAGAACTTCGTACTTATACCGACACATCGTGCAAGCTGTGTGTGTGTCGGTCCAGTGGCTGCAGGAAGTCGGACTAAGAGATCATGTGTCAAAACATAAAATCATCATCACTTCCCTGGGAAAGGTCAACTCGGTGTCGGGATGACAGTCATCTTTAAGCGCTATCATTGTCGCGATTAATCATTATATGGGACAACGATACTAGAGCGCTCTACGAACTCTTACTTTATGACACCTACCAAGAATTTATATATTTGAATTTCCTATCGTCCACGTGACTCTGAAATCTAGTTACGACTTATACAACACGGTTTATCATGGCCCTACTTAGGCTTCAACTTTATAGCTTATATCTACTTGTTAGTGGATTTGCCTACTCTTTATGTTTAAAGATACTATGATTTCAATTAATTCACGCGTAAAAAATCTAGGCAAAAACACTCGCTATCTCGCTAACGGCATGATTTTAAACAGTTCAATGATTCGAAGTTAGCAATGAAGTTACTTAGATATGTAATTTTAGTTCTATGATTTGACTTGTGAGTTAACATGTGAGAAAATCTCTTATTTTTTTTTTGTTCAGTTACAAAGATTGACGAATTCTTACTAGATTTTTTAGATTGTGCTATTATTTTCCACTACAATACAATCACTACAAACTATTTAAGGTATTGTTCTTTAAATTCGGCGTGATTATTCATACAGTCATACACGGATATTCATAAAAAAATAAAACGAAATTGTTATAATCGTAAAACAAGTTTTTATACGGCACAAATCATTTAGGATTTGATATATAGTCTTTTGTGTTTATTTTTTGTAATATGATGACCGTAGAAAAAATAAACACATGCATTTTATTTATTTATTTATTCCAAAATTTAAGGTGAAACGTGTAAACCTCTAAGATTCAAATTGTATTTTAAAAAACATATTTTTTTTTAAAATTATATACTCACATAAATGATAAAGAGATAAAACAATACAGTCAATAAAATGAAGTGAAATTTAAATTTAAATCAAAAATGCACATTTCAATAAAAAAAATGCATCAACTTTGCGTTTAATGAAAAATTTCGTAAAGCTTTGCACCTTCTTCTCAATGCAATATATCAAACACCATATGTAAAAATTTGAGATATATCTTAATCAGGTAATATTATGCATGTAAAAATAATACTTGAAGCGAGTAGGTTTTACTTCTGAAATGAAGGGGACCGAATCGAATTCGTAGCCTTTGAGATCCGCCATTTAAATCCGATCTCCCGGGTAGTGATTGTCAATGTCCGGCAATCTTGAAGTCCTTACTTCGTTTAAGACCCCTTAGGGCGTTGTCAAACAGGAAAAAGATGGGATAATTTATTTAATACAACTTCGTAAGTGATTAATTAAGATGGCGCACTGTGACAAATTCAATCTCCAATTTTTATATTATGAAAAATATTTACTGTCAAATTGATATGCGCTTGGTTATTAGTGACTGACGAGAATAGATTTTTTTTTAATTCTTCTTTTCTTAGTTTGTCTAAGTCTTAATTAGTATTATCATGTAAGTACCTATTATGTAGAAAAAAAATATTTTTAACATGATAAATAATCGCGAATATTAAAATATGTATGTACTGTCTTTTATTAAAAATGACTAAGGCTTTAAGTGGCAACTGGGAACTTGTTTAAATAAAAAAATTCGATAAATATGGTCTGTTAAAACACATGTTACATTTTTTTCGTAAAAAGATATGTTAATTTTTTTAAATGTGAAAAATTTTTGTGAAACTCATTGTAACCAACTACTTAGGTACCTACCTACTTAGTTATCAAAGATAAAATTAAATAAATAAAAAAATTGTCAATAAAAGTTTCCTTTCCTTCGAAACTTTCCCGAAGATATCAGGGGATCAGAATCGCGCGCCGTCCAAGTGTCCCTGATCCATCTCTACTCCTCCGATGTGTGTATGACATCCTTTTTCCTGCTTCCTCATTAACATTCATAAACTTAAATGCGCGGCCCGAGTTCGTCAGCGCTCCGTGCATACTTCTAGCGATCCGCTGAAGCGCTTGCTCTCCTGGTACGTTCTGCCGCCCTGATACGACTATTAGTCCAAAGGAAGAGAACTAATTCCTGTCCTTCCGCGGGGGGGTTCAAAACATAACTACTTCCAAATATATTTATAAATAAAATGATACACATCACACTTGGAAAAAAGCTGTTACTTACTATGTATTAATTATTACATTTTAAATATTATATATAACTAAGTGTGTTTCTAAAAATGTTTGCAACGACAGAGTGGTATAGTACATATATCTCTACCTACCGCTGCGGAGAAACGGCGTGATGGTTAGTTAGTTAGTTTATTTATTCGTGCATAAAACTTGCTATAATTTACCCATATCAATCTTGCCTTTAAAAAAAACTTTCAAAAAAGATGATCAAATTTCCCCGTACATTATTACACACGGCTTCAAAAATACATAATCGTATATTTTAAATAACAGCTTTCCTTTAAATTATGCGTTATTTCGTATTTTCTCATACATATTTTGCTAACGCGATTCGCTAAATTTAAAATTATGTTCTGATAATGGTTAGTAAATATAATAATATATGTTAAGTTTCCAGTACTAAAAATTTACTACGAACGAAATTTCCTAAAATGCTTTATCAACTGTTGATAATAGTTACTCTATTCCGCCCGCCTACTTAGTTTATTTGCGAAAACGATTTATGGTAGTAAACCAAATAATTTGTATCTAATTTGTGGATAATACGATTATGATATTTGACGTAGGGGAAACCTTCCTAGAATTAGAACTCTTTGAGCCCCTTTAGAGATATAACAAGATTCTAGCAAGTGTTCAAGATTATAAGTGAATGTAAATAGAAGGGAAAGTCGGAAGATTCAATCAAATTACTGATTAATAGTGAAATCAAAAAGACGTACATATGTATGTGTGCTTTGCGTTTAGCAATCACCCTATATTTATAATAATCTAATGATTGAGACCTTCATTAAAATTCAATCAATGCAGTAGTATTCCTGTATTATTGACATGTCTTTATAACATCGATTTGGCAGTCACTTTGTAATAATATTTATCTTTTTCTAATTTCAATTTTCCTTGCTATCACTATTTCTTAAAATCTATTGTTGCACGTGTTTTGATGCATTCAGCATCTTTATCAAACATCGTATGTGAAGCTTAGTCTGAATTTATTATTATAAATATGAGAAGCAGTCTCTACCACTCTAAAAATCTGATTGAGCTATACATCCTCTTCTTCTTCTTCTTCAAACCCCTGTTTGCACTCAATAGTGCATAAAGCACTGCATCGTATCCATCCATTGTTATCTTAATCGTTGATTTCTCAAAGGCAGTCTAGTGGTTTTTGTATCAGTCCAGGGTGATATTAAATATGGTAAATATGAGAGTAAAAATCCCTTCTTATGTTTATTTTGACCCCATTCAATTGAACCTGGAACTTCCAGTACTGTAGCTAAACTCGAATGGACAATGATGCTGGTTGTATCAAATTAAGTGTCTCAATGGATTTAAGAAAAAGTTGTACTTAGTAAAATTTTATTTAAAAATCCTGTTCATTTCAGTCGAAAATGTTAAAACTGAAACTGAAAAACCAATATACGTTATAATTTGTATAAATTCTTCCTTTCAAATATTTTTAAGCCTTAAATCTTGAACGTTGACGTTGCCTTCACACAAATCAGACAATCGTCTGTAAATCCAGTTACTCGCATTAGCGGCAGTTGCCAGCATCCGTGCTCCGTGGATGGGAAGACGCAATAGACTTGCCAAGAATCATTCAGCCTCATACAACATGCCGGGACCAAAGTGTTGTCATTATTAGCAGTTAGTTTATGTTGTCTGCTTAACCACTTAACGGCTCCAAGTGGAAGTTCCCATAGTGTCACGGATGCACAATTTATTCTCCCCTGGTATCGCGTTCGGGATCGTAAATCTTCTAGACTGGAGGAACGGATTTCTTTTAATCAATTGAGGTGTTGGGACTCTAAAATGTTTATATAATCTAATCACAGCAGTAAAGTTGATATGTTATTATATAGCAAAGAATATAAATAGTAAATAAATTAGGTGCTATTGGGATTTTAAGCACAGGAACTTAATTGAGCTAGGTCTCGACTTTGGTTAGGAATATTTTTTACTGTATTTCATTTCATATCTTTTCTTGAGTATTTCTTAAAATTTCACTATTTGTCTTGTCTTTTCATCTATTTTTTGGTTTAAAATTATTACAATTAGCGTCATATCTTTGTGTAACATAAAATAATATTTCGCTGATTTATATGACGTAATTTTTACGAAATATCGTCTTAAGGAAGCTTACATTTTTCTTATTATGCTTTGTACTATATATGAACTTAATTATAATAAAAATATAAGATCTCAATGTAATTGATAAATTACAGTACACAGAAAAAAATAAAAAAGTTATATTGCTTGAAGGAAGAAGGTATTGAATTTATAATTTATGTAGGGATGAGTTTTATAAATTGGATATCCATATTCAGACTGTATCTATTCTCTGTGTGTGTATATATACAAATCGTGTAATCTTTTTATTCTTTTTAATCAATATCTATATTTCACTTTTTGTATCTCACTCCAATGTATAATATTAAAAAATAAAATGTTAATCAAAACAAAAAATATATTTCTAAGTATTGTATAGTAATAAATAAACTTATTGTAATAATTATGCAATCTAAATCTTTATTACTAAAAAAATAATAAAAATAATTAGGAAATAGTTTGTCTAGCTACCAGGAAACAATGAAAGCGTATGTCATTAAATGGCACCATTTGACACACCTGTTCCGAACACAAAAGATAAAGAATGGAAAGCGGGGGACGCGTGATTTGTTTTTAATTTCAGGCATTAATACTCAAGATATTTTGATTGCGACCATAAGAATAATCTATATTCTATAATACCGCCTTTACCCAACAATACTGCTTCTACTCCAAATCGATTTACTGGAATTGCTGATCAATGTAAAGATAGACAGTGCTTTGTGGGGACTGCATGCATTAGGATTATTAGCATTTTCATATGAAATATACAAGTTTATGTTACATATAATAGTATAGGAAATATAATATCATAGTCTAACCTACATATTCACATATGTTTAAAACATTGACCATCCGTGAATTTTTAAAAGCATTCAATAAACGTAGATGTGAGAAAAAAACTACTTTTTGTCGTCTTTTCACATCATTTCAAACTGAAGGAATTTTGCTTTCACCACGAAATAAATAAAAATATATATTTTTTTTTATATGCATAATTCAATGTACCTTTTTCCGTTCTTTGGGACAAAACTTCATATATGTCAATAAGTATAGATCAATTGGATGATGAGTAGCTTATTTTTCTAAATATGTGGAAAGTGGAAAGTGGTCTGGTCAGGAGTCAGAATAATCGGCGGGTATGTAAAAAGTAGTTTGTTTGCAAAGACAGATTGGTGTGGCACTCTATTCTTTCTGCTTACCCTTTCAAGGAATCGGTGTGATGGTTAGTTAGTTATATAAACTACGTGGGTATAATTTTTGGTGCCAATTGTGTTTTTTCTCTGTATCCAAATCATCGGGCATAACATCATGTAGGTATTTAACACAATGCAATCTTTTATACATCGAAAATTAGCTTAGAAGTACTGGTTTTGAATAAAATATACGTGGCTTGATTGCAGGAAATGTGCTCATGGCCATTGTCAGGTCTTTCCATGGAAATTGTCTGTAGTCGGGTAATTTGGATTGATTCAATGATAATTCCTGTGGATGTGTGTAGATACCTACATATGTCGTGTATTAGTGTGAGTATTCTGTATGAGAAATAGACCGATAAGCTTTGTAGACGTGTGTACATAATATGCCCGAGTATTCTACACCAACGCAGGGCGTTCTCGTTATCCGAGGACAATTGGTTCTAAAAAATACCTCTTCATACCTCTTTAAGCCAATACGATGAAATGAGAATCAAAATCGTTAGTAAATAAGAAAAGGGGAATTATATATGGCAGAGAGAATATAATGCCACACCAATCTGCCTTTGCAAACGATTTTCAGCTATTCCTCATTCATGCATTTCTTCATACATATCTGTCGATTATTCTGACTCCTGACCTGATCACTTCCGAATATTTAAGAACCTCGATCATACTAAGTTTACTTTGGTCTTCCTCTGCTTTTATTGCTAACCACATTCGCCTCATAAATTAAAAACCTTTGTTCAATGGTGTGATATATCTAATCAAATGAGTAAGATGGAGATATTGTATGCGTGTCATATATATAAATTGAATGTGTGTGTAGATACCTTGTTGAAATGATGAGTCAACCCTTTAATTGCTGTGTCTAATTACCCATAACTCACCTGTTTCTTCCATTAAAAACTCGGGTATGTAGTATTCTCCAGTGACGTACTAAGGGGTCACACGACCGCTGTACTCCCCTCAGACAGAACATATGCATAGATAAACAACTTAACTGTTTCGTTTTTGTTATCACGTTCAGATATCTTTTTTGTAGAGAAACGGCGATAAGATCGCATAAATATATGGCGACGCCAACGGACAGTGCCGTGCCATATGGTTTGTCGTGACAAAAGTAGCCAACATGAATAATTACACACTCGTACTTACATCCAAACATTTTTTCTTGAATATTTGAATTGTTGTTATCAATCACAAGACATGCGTAAGACCGATTGCTACATATGAGACAGAGAACAGAGCAGACACAGCGAGAACCAAATCTCTTATAAGAAGTTTAGAAATCGTTCACTCCTTTCAACAACGACATACATCGAAAATCGTCAATTTTCAGTTGTGCATGTTTTCGGATTGTCTAAAAAATGTACTATATTCCAGCAAAATTGGCATATTTTTAACTTAATATTTACCCGCTACAGGGCAGAAAGTGTTGTTTTTGCATTTAGAAGAAAAGGTATTGTTAATTTTTTTTTTTAAATATACTAAATATTTTCAAATGAAGAAAATACATTTAGGTTTTACTTAATAAAATCTGTTGCACAGTAAAATGTTCAATAAATGCCTTGATATTGATTTTTTATACAATTTATTATATTTTTAAAATTTAAAAACGATCTCCTGAAAAATCAAGTTTTTTGATATTTGACGTTGTTGAAAGGAGTGAGTGAAATATGGGTATTGTTTTTTTTTAAATACTAACCAACGTCAAAGTGACTTTAAAATCTAGCTTTAAAGTTTTATAGCCTCTACCTACTCGTGAGTGGATTTACTCTTTATGCTAAAAGTTACAATAATTTCACGTAATTCATGAGTGAAAATTCTAGGCAAAAACACTTGCTATGTCGCTAAAGGCATGAATTTAAACAGTTTTATGGTTCTAAGCATTAATCAAATTTATGTCAACAAAACGTGAAAAAACGTAGTGCTTTAATTTATATTTTTGAATTGTATGTAAAAAATCTCTTTAAATATGTAGTCGACATTTTATACCCCCTGCAAATCAAACCCGAGTCCTACAGCATGCTAGTCAAACGTGCTGACCACTAAAAATGCCTCAAAGACTTCCAGCAGTACACTAGCTAAAGGCAATAAAAAAATATTGCATGCTAATACAGGTATGTAAATACTGTGTTGAGCCGAAAATTTGCAGCAAGTTTTTTTTTTCAATGCGAGTCATTTGTTTCGCAGTTGTATTAAAAGAAACTCGTTGAAAATACTAAAACTATGAATAATTGAGTATACAACTCACAAGTCACAAGCAAGATTATTTCACGTTATCATCACACAATAATTAGCGTGTAACTTGATGAAGGATGCTGTGGGCGTATTTCAGGATAAGAGCATTATTTCTCTGCAAACTGTAATCTTTGGGGCGTCTTCCGAACATAATTTCCTGATAACGCGAAAAAACATACCAGTTAAAATTTTCAAACTAAAAACAAACAGTGTTTGATAAAAAATAATCATTGAGCGATAAAGAAAGTCTTTACTGCATATTTATCTCGTTCAAATTTTCTGCTATTTTTTGGCAGTTAGTTATGTTTGAGAAAATACCTAAACATAAAATGAATACTGTGTTTTTAAATTAAAATTATGGCGAAGGATGTTTAAAAAGAATGTTAGATTGAGGTATGGATATTTATAAAAATTAACAGGGGTATTATTGAGCAAAACGTGAAGCAAACGTATGACGAGGAATGGAAAATATTTGTCAAATATCTGTTAAGTATCCAAAAATTTAATGGAAATTAAAAAATCAAACACAATTTCCTAAAATTGTTCCTATTTTATTTTACTATTGATCTTTTGGGAAATATTCAACAATTTTTTATTCATTTAAGTTGGTAAACTTGGTTATTACCACTATGTACAATAAAATACAGGTATTTACCAAGTAAAATATAAATTGAAAATAGATAGATGTTACCATAAAGTGACTGCTGAACCAATTAACAAAATACTACTTGATCAAAAATACTAAAAATAGAAATTAAAAAGCCCTATATAAATATATTTGACTACATTTACCTAAAATTATTTTGGTTATATCAACGACAGCAAATAATAAATTAAAAATCAATAAATACACGAAGGTAAGTTTTTCATATGTGGGTTATTTTAATCAATTATTTCCACGTTTTTTTATAATATTGCTAGTCGACAGAGACACCGTAACATCCCTCAGTGCATCACCGTGACATAAATAATAAGGGGGTGAAAAATTCCCATGTTTCCATAGGCCACCCCATCCGAAGAGGAATAAAATGTTTTAAGTAATTATGGCGAATATATTTATGGTGCATTATTGTAGTCTTTGTTTCTCATGGGGTTATTTTAGTTCAACAGGTCACTGCACATAGCATGTTGCATAAATATAATAGGGTGGGTAATATGTGTATTTTTAAACTATTTGAAAAATAATAAAGTCACTCAAAGTCATTACTCTTTTGCGTTCAAAATTATTTTTAAAATATTTTATTTAAAAAAAAAAGATGCTGACAAGAGTGTAAGTAGATTCCAGCAAGCCAAACAAACCCCTGCACGTAAAAATTCAATAATTCTTTATCGGGGGAATGATTTCATACAAAAACCAACGTTTTAACTACGCATTGCAGATAACTAGGTACAAAATTATTTCAGGATATTTACCTCTATGTATTTATAAAAAAACTTTGTCATTTTAAAGCGGTTGTCGATCCGCATTGCCATGATGTTTAAGTTAGTTTTTAATTATTAGTCCGCATAATTAGTTAGTTGGACTGTCTCCATAGTGTAGTAGTTACCGTGTTTGTCTGTCATGCTGGAGGTCGCAGGTTCAATTTCTAGAGAGTCAAAATAAATATAACAGTTTTCGCTCTGATATTAAATTGATGTTACCCTGGACAGGTACCCGAAATGAAAGACTGATCACCTTGCTTTCATACAATTAACGATTAACATAACTTTTGCATTATTGGGTGCGCCTGAGGGTAAGAAGAAAAGAATAACACTTGTTAGAAATGATTCAATAATTTTAAAGCGTTTAGCTATCGTGCTGGAGGTCTCAGGCTTGATTCCCCGAAGGGGTTAAAAAAATATTAGTGGTTTTTTCTCTTATATTAATTCAATATTACCCCGAACTAATATTGATTGATTGCCTTATAAGTAACGATCGGGAACACAGCGTCAAAATGATGCAGTGCCCTATGCATCCTTGGTCGCCGATAAGGCTTAGGATTGAAAGACCAGTTAGATTGTAAGGAAAACAATAGAAATCGACCACATTAAAAATCCCCATATTATTGTAGTGTACAATTATGCTGGTACATTGGTATATCTATGCAAAATCACATCCGTAACTTGTACTTCCGGGGTATTTTGTCTTGCAAAAAAATTATACACGGCGTAATCTGGTCCATCGCTGACCGGAAGCCGAGATCGATCCGTGACAATAGAGAACAAGCTCGTTTCCCATTAAGTGTTTCCACTCAGAATTGGTTTATGTGTGCCGTGTCCATGGACCGTGAAGACATTCACATAGAAACGCTGAAATAACGACAATGCGTAGGCGTTTCAAAATGCCAGTAGAAGTGACACGTATGCTGGATATTACGCCTTAATTTTTCGTCAGAAATTGCGCTATTCGGCTGTCCAAACTCAAAACACAATAGAGGACATTTTTTTGTAGAACGTTTTTCTTTTGCATTTTTGGACTAAGTAGATTCTGCTTAGTCCAAAAATCCAAAAAAAAACGTTCAACAAAAAATGTCCCTTACTGTGTTTTAAATTTGGACAGCCGTATTCTGGATATAACACTTAAGGTTTTAAGCCATCTAAATTTCTAAGACAGTATTATTATGAATATAGAACCCAGTGCGTTATTCTAAAAACAATAACTTTTCTGAGGCTTAATTTTTTAACTTATCTAATGCGTTACTCTGGAAATAACACCTAAATATCTAAGCCATCGTTTCTGTTCTGGATATAACATCTAATTTTCTAACCATCAATTGTTTTACTCTGGATACCACACCTATTTTCTTAGCCATAAATTGTGTTATTGTGGATATCACACCTAATTTTTTAACCTATTTAATGCGTTACTCAGGATGTAACACGTATTTTTTTATTGCTTTGAATATAGCACCTATTTTTAAGCCTTTATTTTCGCTATTCTGGATATAAAGCCTATTTTTGAAGTCACTAATTGGGTTATTCTGCATACTCAATTTATTTTTTAAGCCATTAATTGCGTTTTTTACGGAATATTAGCACCAAATGTACCTACTAATAACAAAAATGTAATTAGCCAATCATAGAATTTGAGAATTTTCGTTTGTTTTAGTAATAATCCTCGAAATAAATTAATTTTGTCGCAGGTAGGCACTATTGCAAACAATATTTTGTGAAAAAGAAGGTTTAACGCAAGAAAGATTTAACTAATCCAAAATACATGTCACTTCATCGAACTTTATGAAACTCCCTCATACATAGAAAAGCCAAGTTCCGTTTAGGACACTATTGCGATTGTGAAGCGTCAAGTAGAACTGGTTCACAAATGACCGGAAATGTAGACATTAAATAAATAACGTATCTCCCACCCAGGCGGGGATACGATAGATCTATTCGTCTTTATGTTATCCTAGTAAATAAACTTACCCTTTTTACTGCGTTCAACTTTATCGTTTGGTTTCATACCTTTTTGGTGTTGGATCGACGAAGAGTAGGTACTCCTGTATAATAATTTAATTTACCTGTAGGATAATTTTAGCATATTTTTTAAATAACCATTAAAAAATAAATTAAATCAACCTTTTAGAACAGTCTTCTCCTCTACCACATGCACGCATCTTTTTAAAAATCACCGCAGATACTTCCGATTCCTGTTTTTAGTTATTTGATTCGGCGCCTACCTTTAAGTAATATATATTTTTTTAAATATCTATCTATGAATATACAAATCATCTTAAACGTAATTAATAGCAGATAAGTACCAAGGTACTGATGCGCCTAGTAAATAATTACAAATTCAATTTCTATCAACATACTAATGAACCTACACATCCATGGTATTTGTAAAGCAAATGTATTTTTTCTTATTTGAATGAAGTCTGAATGTGATTCTTATACAAATGGGTCAAAACAGATTGATCAGAATATGTATTTTTATACTTAAGTATATTTATTGATGCAGAGTATTTTTTATGTTTAATAAATATAGATACCTACTATTTTATTTAATTTGAAAAAAAAGGTTTTTGTTTGTTCGTATAATCATGTTTTCTTAAAAACAATTATAAAATATTAATATTTTATTTTAAATTTGTGTTTGCGCAATATCTTGTAGTAAGAATATGCATGACTTTAATTACATAAATATTAGTTAAGAAGAATATGTCGTGTTGAATACGACGTTGTGCGAACGCATTGTGTTCGCGCGTAAGGCATCGGGAGCGCTGTGTGCAGCGTAACAGCTGTCGGCGCAGCTGCCCCCCACTCTACTGACGACTCGACTAACGGCTCACCTTATTGCAGGTTCCCCACAGGCCGACTAGCGGGGGCTGAGGGTGGGGTCTCTCCTTATCCCCTCCACAGGTCGATCCCTCGGCCAATCATAGCGCGTCCTTCCTATGATGTCATCGGAGGAGGAGACAGATTGTTTCGGCTTGTACGGAGATAAGCTACTGAAGAAAGCGAAACGGGCCAGACAGCGCGTGGACGCCGGCGAGCCCAGGAACAGTTACTCGTCGATCCCGAACTTTACGTCGCGACCTAGCTTCATGAGTGGCGGACTTTACGGCGCTATTTTTAGCCAAAACCAACAACACTTCGGCCTCTTCGGGCCGGGGTACGGGCCGGCCAAGATGCTCAACGAGCTCTTAGGGCGGCAAGTGAAGCAGGAGGGCGCCCCGGAGGCCGAGGAGGGCCCCGCGAGGTCGGGAGGCCTGTCGCCGCCTGACCTGGCGCACCACATGCTGCGGGACATCCTGCAGGGCCGCAAGAAGGAGCTCATGCAGCTCGAGCGGGAGCTGCGCGCGCACGGCGCCGAAACCGACAATAATAATAGCATCAATAATAATAATAACGAAATCAAGAACGGGTCGCGCGACGCGAGTGATAACGGTGATGTGGGAGTCAGTGGCAAACGGATGAACGGCATCGACGGAGACTCGAATAGCGGAGACGAGGCCACCGCTGCCGCCGCGGCCATGAGGGATTGCTTGCGGGAGGCCGGCATCGGAGGGCAGCAGCAGCAGGCGGAGCTCATGGAGGAAGCCCTGAGTGGGGTCAACGGAGGAGGTTCGGACTCCGGCCGCTCCCTGCCCTCCCCGGCCTCGGTGGAGCCCCTCGTCACTCCCAAGGCGGAACCGGAAGGCGGCCGGTCAGTGGATAAAGACGGCCCCCCTTCGCCTGGCCAGCTGAAAAACGAATCCGTTCCTCTGGATATGAAACGCGCTCGAGTGGAAAATATAGTGTCGACGATGAGATCGAGTCCTGTTCCCATACAGCCTCAAGTGAACGGTTGCAAGAAGAGAAAATTGTATCAGCCCCAACAACACGACAACAGTGCGGCGGAACGATACGCGGCTGCTGGACTCGGTTTAAACCTCAATCTTCAAGGACTCATGTTGGATGACGACGACGATGACGATTCCGATAGGCAACCGCCGATTCATCAAAAAATCGTCGAGAAAAATGCTTTGAAATCGCAACTAAGAACGATGCAAGAACAGTTAGCTGAAATGCAACAAAAATACGTCCAATTGTGCAATAGAATGGAACAAGAATCTGAAACCCACGAAAATGAAGATGTGACTAGTGATAATGATATGGATCAAGATGTTAGTGTGCACGAAGAAAAGTTATCTCCTATAAGATCGCCTCCTTCGTCACCTGTCAAGGAACGCGAACCGACCCCTGTAATGCCAATTACCTCAACGCCAAATATGCTTTCGCAAGTGATGAGTAAAATGATGTCGGCCAAAATGCATCCAAATAATATGCAACATCCTCATGGAATGCCGCAGAATTTTAACGGTGTCATACCGATGATGCCGCACATGTCGCACGGTCCGAGTCACGATTCGCCAATATCGCATCCAATGCAGCACCAACATCATCCGCATCCCCATCACGCAATCAGTAACGCCGCAGCAATGTACTTAGGAGTTAGTCAAAAATTATTTATGGAACAAGGAGTTCGACAAGCTATGGCTAAAGAAGCCGCTGCGGCCGCGGCTCACGCAGCGGAGCAGCATCATCAACAAGCTGCTGCGCAACATCATCAACAACAACAGCAACAACAACAACAACAACATCAGCAACAGCAACATCAACAACAACAACAAATGCAACAAGCGGCCGAACAACGACAACAACAACTATCACAAAGTCAACATTCTCCGCCTAATTCCGTTCAATCGAAAACACCCTCAGTTCCGTCTGAGTTGACGGAAAGATTAAGTTTGATGAGAAATAGCGCGAATTCCATCGGCCCTATATCTAGCTCTGACTTAGAAGGCCTCGCCGATGTTCTCAAGACGGAAATATCCGCGTCACTTTCCGGACTGATAGATTCAATAGTTACGAGATTTGTGCACCAGAGACGATACATCGGTAAACAATCGGAGGCAGCCGCTGCGGCCGCCGAACAGCTCAACAAGGATCTCATGCTGGCGTCGCAACTTCTGGAGAGAAAGTCACCGAGACTGAAGTCTGCCGATAGGCCTCCGACCAATCCTCAATCAGGTAACACGCCAAATCATTCGAATATTCCAAATAACTTAAATATTCCCAATCACATGATGTCCCACCCGAACAATATGATGCATTCAAATTTACAAATGAACGGGCCCCGCATGAACGGGTCGGCTTTCCCGCCCATCAGCGTGCCGATGCACTCGGGTGGCGCCGGTTCAGACGGAGGCCTTGGGCCTATGATACAGATGAGTCATCCGAGACCGTCGCCCTCAGCGGCAATGTTCCAGGCGCCGAAACCGCCCCAGGGCTCAACGCCGGGAGGACTGTACGGCGGCATGGGTCACCTGCAGGGAGCGGGGAACCCGTTCTGCTCGGAGAGGGACCACAACCCCGAGCAGAACGAGGCGCTGAGTCTCGTCGTGACGCCCAAGAAGAAGCGGCACAAGGTGACGGACACGCGGATCACGCCTCGCACGGTGAGCAGGATCCTGGCGCAGGATGGCTCCGGCCCGTCCCCGTGCCCGGGCCCGGCGGACTCTCCGTCCCCGCGGCCGTACCACCCTCCTCCTTCGATGCTCCCCGTCTCTCTGCCGACTTCCGTCGCCATTCCCAATCCTTCCTTGCACGAGTCCCAGGTGTTCTCGCCGTACAGCCCGTTCTTCGGGCACCACGGCGCTCTGCACGGCGGTATGGGGGGTATGGGGGGTATGGGTGGGATGGGAGGTATGGGAGGTATGGGAGGTATGGGAGGCATGGGCATGGGCAGACTGGGCAGGGCGCAGGGCCAGCTCGGCAGCCCGCCATCCATGGGCCTGCTGGAGCAGGTAGGGCGGGACTCCCCGCCACTGCCGCATGCGCCGGCGCTGCTGCATCCAGCCCTGCTGGCTGCCGCGAGACACGCCGAGGGAGACTATTCCCATCCTGCCCTGCGGCCGATGGACTCCACGGATCCTCACTCCGACTGCAACTCCACCGATCTCACCTACGACGGGATTCAGCCTACTATATCCTTTTCAATATAACTATGGTAAATGTATTTATTTAAAATAATTTTAACATATTTTTGGCAATTTTTTGAGGAAGTATTTAATAATATTTTTATGCAAAAGCAGGTACATAATTTTAAATTCACTTGTCGAATAATACATTAAATCAGTCAAATAACTGGGTGTTAGTTCCTACACACATATCAAATATCCACAAAGATAAAAAATGCCTCCAGTTTCTAAGTAATTTAATAATTTATTAGCCGACGTCAAATAATTCGCCCGCAAATAGAATGTTCGATGAAGTTTGGAATTGAAAGTTTTCCACTTAATTTCCTTACCAAAGGTCCGTTCTATACCATTCATTATAAGGTAGCCTGTTCACCAATCTTGGACTGAATTATTAATTTCCGACGATATTTGTCGTGAATTTTTTTACCTTAAAATGTCCCCCTACTAGCGTAATAGTATTACATTATCTTTAAAAAAATATTCGTGCATCGAAATTGCCGTCTAACATGGTAAAGCTTTATAATTCTTCAATTTTACCATTAGCTTATTAGATATGTAGCACGCCCGTATAATCACAGACATTTAATTTTTTGTATTGGACAATGTGAAACACAAATTTCTCGTAGCGGTAAATAGTTTATCGGGGTTCAGTAGAGCTGTTTTAATGAATTTTAATGTTTGTAAAGTTTGCGGTGAACACTTTTGTGGCTTGTCTCGTATTGGCTCAAATCAGTTCGTCGTATCTTATTTCTCGGATTGTTTAACCTTACGATTTGTAAGGTCTCACCTTTGGGATTATCGCATTGTTTCTTTTTCCTGCCACGAAGCCTCACAATCGTATTCTGCTATTGTCCAAGAATATCTTTATCTTGTACTTGCGGACGCCTCCGACTGAAATCAAATCCAATAAACGAAATTAGGTCTCCGCGACTACTGAACGCGGAGATTAGGAAATAAATCTCAGCTTAACTGCGCGGATTTGTAGTTTTTTTTACTGGATTACTAATAAATTAAGGCTTAATGGATGAACTTGATAGAGCTTCCGAAGGCAGTTCGTAATAAGTCACCGTCATCTTGTTATAAGATTATTTGAAATCATTGTATTTCTTTTTTATGAGCATTATTTATGAACAGATTCAACGATACCAATGTTATTCCTTGACTCCGTTGCACTCATCAACATTAACACCGATGCACCTCCGAAAGGCCAAGCTGATGTTCTTCTGGGTCCGGTATCCTAGTTCAGCAGTGCTGAAGATGTACTTCCCCGACATCAAGTTCAACAAGAACAACACTGCGCAGCTCGTCAAGTGGTTCTCCAACTTTAGGTAAGTTTATCGTTATAACACTCTTTCCATTCATGTACTCCTGATATATTGAAAATTGTTTGCTTTTTGTAAATATGTAAATGGATTATCACAACTCAATTATATCATATTTTATGGGTCCAAAAATATACATGGATAAAAAAAGCATATTTAGAAATATCATCGGATAAAAAATATAACCTTTTCAATAAATTTTAAGATTCTAATTGAGAAATTCTGTAGAAATAAAAAAAACTTAAGAAAAACGAAAAAATAATATTGTAATTTACTAATAACGAGCTAATTAACATAATTCATGTATTACCTTCATACATTTTGTATTTAAAAAAAATGTTTTTATAGAAAAAATATATTCCTGGAAAATGATAAAACAAGTAAAGGACGAGCTTACAACGTACTGTAGATAATTCATAACGTAGAGAAAAATCAATAAGGCCTCGCTTTTTATCAGAAAAGTTGTTTGTCGTTTGGCCTTCAGATAATTGCAAAGATAAGACAAAGCACCCCACAGCAGTTTTATACTTCGTGCTGGCCATATGGAGTGAAAGAATACATTATTATCAACGTATCGTGTGTGAAAGCATATGGCGTTCTATGGAAAATTAAAAATTCTTATCGTGTTTCGGACAGTCAAATGTTTTTTTTTTTCATTCTCTAATATTGATTTCGGAAACACAGGGAGCCAAATCGTCGAAGAAATTAACAGAACTCTTAAATACGTATTAAAAAAGCTTGTAGAAAGTAAAATATAACGTACATTAAAGATTGAAAATACAATTTGTACAAAATATCGTTCAATGAATATTTTTAGGAAATATCAGGTATACGATAACTTTTGCAATAGTTTTATTGCAAATTTCAAAATTGTATCTTAGAAATGCATTTTAAAGAAAACTTCATCCAACAATAAACAAAAAATACAACATCTACATTTAAAACAAAAATTAACACCAATTCATTTTTTTCCATATAATTACATAAATGACAGAAATAGTTTATGATAGAAATTAAATTTTAATAAAAGATAGCAATATGTAGTTTGTTAAATAAATTGAAAGCTTGAGTTGTTAAATAAATTGAAATTATCATGTTTTTTTGTAATTAATAAATTTTTTGACGCATTAAAAATAATATATATCGATTTCGGAAATAAAATTATCGTCATAATTTAAGATTTTTGGAAAAGCTGCATTCTTATTATAATTTTTGCTTGAAATGCCAACATAGAAACAATTGTTGAAGTGAGTTCTGTACATTGAGGGATATTTCCATTGATGGGATAAAATTTCCTAACGTTGGGTGAATTTGCGTAAAGTGGGTCTTATTGTGGCACATTAGGCTTTATCAGCGTTCGCGGCCCATTATCTTAGATATGTAAGGTATCAGATGGAAAAAGACCAAAACGCCAAACATGTTATTTGGCTCACCTGAAGAGTGAAGTGGCGTGCAAACATAGCTAACTAAACAAACAGGGGTATTAAATAATGGTACCTGCACGGGCCAAGCCTTTCGTCTCGTAAAGAGAACTAAATTAAAATGACGAAGCAAAAAATAACCCTCATGAGTTCAATAATAATTACATTCTTAAAATTAACAAACTAACCCGCAGGGTAGGCAGAGAGGATGCAACGCAAAACAACTCTGTCTATTCAAAAAATCATCGTCTCTTCCACATACTCGTTCTTCCCGCTGATGATTCCAATTCGTTACCTGATCACTTTCAAGTGTTTGAAATACTTGATCATCAAGATTTATTCTGTCATTCCCTGGATTTATTTTCAACTACATTCGCCTTATAAAATTATTATACCTTTCTTTACTCACTCATTCGTTCCACACGTCCAAACCATCTGAACACACGTTCCCTTATTTTATCGATTGTGCTTCAAAATTGTTTATATTAATTTTGACTTACTTGATGATCGAACCCGGAACCTCCAGAAAGGTAACCAAACGCACTAACTACCGCATTATGGAGGTGATCTTTACCTACCCATAACTCAGTTTTTAATAAATCGGTGGTGATTTTTTGATGCCATTTTCATAAATATTACACCTACAAAATGTTCCCGAAAATTACAATTAAGTCCCTTGGGTTTGGCTTAAAAATAAAATATGTATTTTTCTACGTTACATGGGAAATAAAAAATTGATACACAAAATATCTTTGTTGAATAATTACTTGTTGTAAGGTTGTGAAAGCCTAATTAATAACCGAGACAAGTAGTATTTGAAACCCACGATGCTTTTAAAATTGGGGTAAAATTAAAAATTCTTACTTTTCGTATAATTTTTTAAAGCTTCGTTCAAATTCCGTGAAGGATCGCTTTGTAAGGTGACCACCCTTTGTGGGGCATTAGTGCAAAGTTGCATGTCGGAAGGAGTCTATTTCCTGCGCTTACCCCGTGTAATTTGAATGAATTAATGTGACCACACGACACGGAATCGTCAAATGGGGTGGGAAAGGGGGTGCTTATGGTACATTTTTAATATCGTGTAGGTATTTGATGACAAGAATTCTGTCGTCATTCTCCCTTAATATTTTTTGTAGATCTAGATATTGTAGCTAATAAAAAAGCTCATAATGTAAGGGTTAGTTAAGTAGCCATTAGCTTAAAGCATAGACCTACTAGTTTTTTTTAATGGAAGCGTCTTGATATGTTATGAAGTAAATATTATTTTGTATAATTAATTAAAACGTAGTGTGATATTTCGTCTTTATATGGAGTTGTATACAGCAAAACACAATTTTTGACATCATCAACATTGAAATCAACCAAGTTGAATCGATGCCTATGCAATATGTTGCCGAGGCGATAAGAGTGCGATAATCTTTAGGATGAACAGAATTTACAAAAAATCTTCGAATACTGAATGTCTAATATAGAATTTGAAAACCAAACTTGATTATCTAATATAGAATTTGAATACCAGATTTGAACATCTAATATAGAATTTTAGTAGGTACCAAATTTGAATATCTAATACGTAATTTAAATACCATATCTGAATATCTAATATAGAATTTTTACACAAATTTTGAATACCATATCTTAAATAGCATTAAAGTACCAAATTAGAAAATCTACTCCATAATTTAAATACCATATCTGAATATCTTATAGAGCATTTTAGTAACAAATTTGGAAATAAAATATAAAGAATTTTTAATACCAAATTTTAATATGTAGCATGGCCATTTAATACCAAATTTGAACATCTAATATAGAATTATTATACCAATTTTGAATATCGAACAAAGAATTTAAGACCATATTGGAATATCTAACAAAAAAAATTAATACCAAATTTAAATATTCAAGTACAGAAAACATTAAATTCATAAATGGTAGCTTTACATACCTACACATGTTTTATCATAATTAGTGTTTTTTCTTCGGTCGTAAATACTTTTACAGCTCAGGTGTTTGTTTACCCCTATGTATCCTTCCGTTTCGTGTAAAGTGTATAATTGTGGTAAGTTTGCGTGTCCTCCCAGTGGTGCAGCCGTGTAACACACCCCTAACTAGCCAAGATTTCCCTCCAGACCGACTTGTTTTCTTTTCGCTCCCGTTTCAGGGTGGGCCCATCGTCGGACACTTTATTGTTTATTTGATTAATTACTCGCGGAATACACCCCTTAATGTCTTCATTATACATAGAGATATATTTCATCACTATGTATATGCCCATATATTATAAAATATCATGATATATCAATAAATCCATTTCATTGCAAACCATTCAAGATTATTTCCTTTTATTTCACTTATTAAATTTTATTTCATTACACACGACTACATAGTTTCAAAAACAATGGTTGTTTATTTTAATAGTAAAACTAACGAGCCAAAAAATAATCAGGTATGTTAAGAGGTAGGTAGGGTAATAAATAAGGCGTATCATTAAAAGCTATCCCACCGCATTCCCAGATCTGATACAGAAGCCTCTAGGCTTCCTGACAGACCTTCTCTAGCAAAGCAATTCTTTTACGAACTAAGTTGCGAAGTTTATACAAGATATGAAACAAAATTTTATACTAATTTTACTGTGAATTTACATCACTGCCAATCTAAATACATACAAGTTTGTAAAACCAAAACCAAATATTCTAGTAGTTGGCCGATATAGGCAGTGAAAGGGATGAGTGGTAGTTAGTTCAGTTAGACCCGACGTTGGCCGGTACATAGACGCCTCCACAACCCCGACTAGCATTGCAGACAGACACGGAACAAAGACATTTGCAGAAAATTTGACAGAGGGGTATCAATAAACAATTTGAGATCTTGGTTTTGATAATTTTGAAGTAGGAGTCTCCACGTGGGTGCACGTGCCTCTGACGTCACAAATTCACGTGGTCCTATAAACTCCACACTTCCACCCCGCTACAAAGAAAGATGGCGCTGTATCACACATCAAGGCGCACCTCTAATTAGTGACGTAGGTTCATTAAACGGTGGGGGGGATCAGAAAGAAGTGGTAACGGGTGAAATTAGCCGCGGGCTTAAGTAATGTGCATGATAAGCAAAATTACCTTCTCTTTGGCTGGAGAAAGTAATATCATAAGTGTTAGCGGTGAGCTAATTGACTTTCGGTTTTTAATCAAACGACCAATTAGCCAAGAAAATATTTGAATCAAAGTAATCAATTTTAAGAATAAAGTAGATGAATGAAAACAACGGTCATTATGGAGTATATATTTTTAAACTCATGTCTTTAACGAGATAGCGAGTGTTATTGCCTAGAATTTTCACTCGTGAACAACATGAAATTAAAGTAACTTTTAAAATAAACAGTGAATTCACTTACAAGTAGAAATTAAAGTAGAAGCTGAAGTAGGGCTATGATGAGCTGTGTTACATAAGCTACATCTAGATTTCAAAGTCACTTGGACGTTAGACTAATAAAAAAGTTGATGTTTATTTTGTTTATCGTGTTCGTTAAGTCTTCCTACTTTAGATTTAGTTGCTGAATCTTTCGCTATTCTTTTTAGATTTGTAGTCAAATACAGAGTCAATTAGTGCCGCAAAAGTGTCAACAAAATGTTATTATTTTTCTTACAGTCCTGTAAAGAAGTTTGTGGAAGAGTAGGTGCGTCTACACAAAGTCAAGTTCCCAAAGTGGCTAACTTTAACGTTACCTCCCTCTTGAAAGCTTTTCCGCCTGGTTAAAAAAGGTTTCAGTTCGTCCTTGCTAATTACGAGCAGCCTTCCTTGTGCCGTCCACGCGACGGCGTCCTTTGAAGTGCGGCTTTTTCAGATTCTTTGGCGATTAATTAAATATTTACTTGTAAGAGTTTCTCATGCGTTAGTTTGGTCTGCAAATTTCCGCCCAACTCCAACACCTTGTCAAAAGTTCCGGCCGATTCCTACGTGATTTTTGCGCAACACCGTTTTTGAAAGCGGTCTTTTTGAAGCTTTTAAGCTAGCACGAACGAATTACCCTTAACACTTTGGGTATATAGAAATAAGCGTGGAAAGGTGTGGAAAGATTTATAATGCAACTTTGGATGAATTGATGTTAATTAGAGGCCACTAATTGACTTCCGGACTCTTTCGACCCTTATCGTAGACGGTCTTAGAATAAAATACCATTTAGAAAATGTAACAACTATTTCCTTTTATAAATTTTAAGCTCCATGGTTTAATTTAGCTTATTTTTATTGTAATATCCGTAGCAACTCCCTTTGCAATGTAAAGATAAGAATATCGTGACAAATATCGCTTAGTACAATGTTTTGCCTTCCGCCCTAGCGCTATAGGCGGCGGAATGAAAGGGTTGGTCATGTCTTCTCCGCCTACTTCAGTGGTGTTTGCATACAAATAGTCGCTGAGGCTGTTGCTTTCCTATGGGCGGCTTGCTTCGTGAAATATTAATAGCCCAACCCTCGACATGAAGTTAAAACATTTTCGTTAATTAAAATACTTAATGTTTTCAAAGATATGACGCATCATCTTTTACATATACTCAAAGCAATTAAATTTTCATATGCAAGTACGAGTATACCGAAACGAGGTAGATTTTACTCTGCATATCGATCTTTGATTATATGATGGCAAGGTGATCTGTCCCACACAGATTTTTTAATCGATGAATGTATTATATTTATGGAATACAAACGACTCAATTGAAGGTCAGGGTGCAGTATATTACCAATATATGAAAATTTAATGTATGACAAATAGTTGATACTAATAATTAGGAAGAAAAAAGGATAATACCAGCAAAACGGTAAACACTCAGAGTTGCATACATATACTAACAAAAGCTTGTTTCTGTAAAACTAGATGGTAGAACAGAACAACTCAGAAATGGATAATGCATTTTAATATTGCAACTTCAATATAATGTTGATTTTTGCGTTAGTTGGGTACTTACTATTAAAATACAATAAAAATGTTAAAAATACTGTTTTATTTCAGAATATTGCCTCAATTTTTGTTACGCAAATCATCTTATAAATTTACGGTAAATAAAATGTTTTTTATTGAAATGTTAAAAATAAGTCGATACTAATATTTGTTTTTAGATCCGATTCTTTAAATGTAATCACGGCAATCATTGCACAACTTTAGACTCGTATAACTTATAACGTAAAGCTTTTGATGTATCAGACAATTTGACGTAAAAAAACTCAAGAGAAAAGAAATATAATATTCAAAAAAAGATTACCACTTCAATTGTGTAACCAAAAAAGTAACAGTTAACAATTAGTCTAGTCTCTAAAAAAAATATGTACTTGTGTAAGAATTAGTTAAAGGTTGGGTTACGTTTATTACGACTTTTCGACATATAAAAAATAATCCCAAGTGAATTTCGTAAAAGCGTAAAAGCCAGATGCTTCATTATGCTAGTAAAGCGGACATGCTAGCGATAAGCATGTCCATCTGCGGACATTTTCTTGTTTTATTTTGAAGTACCTGCATGTGACCGCTATCGCAATACCCGGGGGATTTACGCCCAAGAAACGTACCGAGTTCGGGCACTAAACGTGTCGGATGATTTAGTAAGGGCGTGTGCCAGTCATTATCTTGTGATATTTCGGTGTGGTTTACGCTCATTTGTTAGTTATGAATATTATTAAACGTAATATATACGAGTGCTCCGTCGTGTCACATTATCACGACTCCTTTCTTCGTTTTCCACTCGAGTTAATTAATTTGTAATGAAATATTATACATGCCGGGATTTCGTTTTAATTCGCCCATCAACCGGGTATTAATTTCAGAAAAAAAACGGACGTACTTATGGGTATATTATTCCATTTACACAAGTGCGTTATTTAAAAAAATAAGGAGTATTTAATAAAATCTTCTTTTATATCAAGTATTCAGTTGATATAAAAAATAAACTTATAGCAATTTAGTAATGTTTACGAAAATACCTTGGAGTATTTAGACATGTTATAATTTTTGTCAAATTGGTGACTCCTTCAGCCTAGCTGATGGCTATGTTGAATGTTTTAACGGCTTCAGAAGAGGAATTTTTTAAGCTGGCATCAGCTGCTCGCTGTCCATCGCTGTGATTCCTTCTCGAGATTTTCACATGTGACATGCGTGAAATCGTTCGGATTACATCGAGTTTTGGATTACGGAGCGTTCGGATTGGTGATCTGGCATTGTTATATGATATTTCGTAAAGAATTTCAATACTTTTTGTACATAATTTACGGGGACACTTAAAATATTCCAAAGGGAATAGAATAATAATAAACGTTTTTAACTGTATTAAATCTACGTAAAGGCACATCCAAACATTCTCAAAAATAATAAAAAGTTTACCTTTTCCTAGAAATATTACATTTCTGATCTTTTAATCGTGTCCAGGTATGGCAGATTCTGAGAAATTAAGTACAAAATTCTGTGAAAAAATATATTACATCTGAGAAAATAGCAGCCTTGCCTTCCTATATTAAGGCTTAATCACTTTAATTCATTAGGGTAATTGTCGTAGCCGAGGCGGAAGTCCAACATTAGGAGTTGAGCTTTTAACGTTATACGTATTTATCTTATGCTTGATCAAATAATAGCATTATGGGACAATAAAAATACAAATTTTACCATAAAAACTTTCCCAAAAAAGTCAAAATATATTTATTATGTCAAAAATATGTTAAATAAAATTATATAGTGCTCTTCTGTATTTTTTTCATATTGCAGACCAATTACGGTTTTATTAAGAAGAAAAAAAATAATTTTTTCATTGAAAAAGTAATCTCGCTCAATAAAAATAACATTTATAGAAGCTTCAAATTTAGCCAAAATAATTTTAAAAATTAGAATTTAGATTTAATTTTTTTTCAATATTGATAAAAGCAGTTGCAGAAAATTATAAAGTATTATTGATTGCAAAATTTTAAATAATGCAATATGAATATGATAAATTAATACTCGTAACAGACAGAGTTATGAACATTACACAAGTCTACAAAGAAACACTTGAGCCAGCCAAATGACAGGTCATAGGCCCTAGAATGCTCAGACTTCCATCTTCACTTCATATAAAAACGATATGTGCTTCTTTTCACTTGAGACACTTATTGATACGAGTATATCATATGTACGGTAAAAAATCCAGTGCCTGATATAAAAATATGGATTCATTGTGTTTTTCGTTCGTAATTAAATACAAACTTTGCTTATTTAAACGACCAAACTCTATTTAAACGCCTTTTTATACCGTATTTTTTCATCCAAGATAAGTTGCCTCAAAATGGCGGCAAAGTGATATTAAATTAGAAAATGGTGTATCATTCCGGTTCCGTGTCTTAACGTAACACTTTTATGTAAATGATCACATTAAGTGAGCGAGGTAATCACGCAAAAGCTTTCCTCCGTCATTTCATATTTTTCACAGCTCCGATAGACCAAATTAATTTCATAAATGGTTAACAGGGCAATCTGAAATTTGAAATCTGTAGTTTAACAATTGAAATGTATTTACATATATGACGCCTTGGTAATATTCGCACATTACACGCGGTACAGTTAGCTTTCAAGCTAGTGGCAGATACCAACGGCCCGCGAAATTGCAACTAATTTTGGTATTATTGATATAAATAGGTGCAGGGATCGTGTTTAGTGATCATACACTCCAAAACACCACCGTTGATTGGATATTGGTTGCCAATACACAAAAGCTTATCAAATTCAAAATAATTATTAAAATGTCGATTATCCGTTATTCTGTCATCTCACCAATTAGTACCTACCTGATAATTTATAGCCATATAAACAGTATTGGAAGTACAATACATTCTAATGATCTCCTTGTTCTTATGATTACCTGGTACCTTTATACTTTTATTCAATTATTATTATCTAGTTTTTTGATTAAATATTTTACACGTGAAGTCACTTTCTCTCAATAATAAGATTAAACATTTTACTTTTACATCCGATATACGTTACACCTTTAGTAAAAAATTTAAATATTGGAAAAAAAATCTTAGTTGTTTACACCAATAGTCATTTTTTTATTTAAAAAAATCCTACTCCTTCGCAAACGTTAATTAAACATATATGTATATAATTTCATACAGACAAATAATCTTAATTAATCTTTATCATCTCTCCTTTTTTAAAAATTACTAATAAATTACAAATTTATAAAAAATGCTAATATAACAGTGATTTGTATTTCTCTATATTACATTAGGAGTATCGTTTATTTTTTATAACGAGTTATTATATTTACGAGTTTTATCATGGGGTTGTAACCCATGATAAAACTCGTATAAATACGTTTCAAATACCCATGTATAATATTAATGCGTTTGTGATAAGAGGACTGTAAAAACAAGTACAATTTTAGATTTTATGCACACAATTAATTACATATCTATCTATTTATTAATTTTATTACGTAGATCAATCGTTTTATTAGTAAAATTATTAGCGGCAAATGAATTATTTTATATGAATTAACCCGATTCACTTAAAAAGTTAAGAATTTTATTCGTATAATAAAAAAAAATAGATTTAATTATATAATGTTTCAGTATTTGAATTTAAAAAAAATATATATGTCCTGCTTTCGGCAGATCTTATTTAAGGACTTATTTGTACTTGTATTCATATTGAATTTTGCGGAATACCGTTTCAAAAGTTTGATAGTTAAAGACCGAAAGGATTTTTGTATATTTTTTTTATATACCCCTCGATGTTAAATTCAAATAGTTTTTTCTTAGTGAGATAAATGATAAGACTATCAAAACCTCAAAATGTAACCTGTATTTGAACATCTGACTAAGGTCATAGAGCGTGTTATATTATGTACCGGTATTTAGTTAGGTGTGACACGGTATGCAATGTCGATTCGTGATTGTGTCGGTTAAATGCCTTGTAAATAGGATGTAGGGCTGTGGTGTTGAGTTGATCAACCCTAATTTAATTAGCCGGTCGATGTACATTATATATTTGGATACCCCAACGCCAAATCAACAATATTGATCGACACCTGTTGACGCGAGGTGGCCACGATCCAAATTCAATACAGTTGAATGGAATTTACACACTTTAGGCTACAAAATACACATTTGAGTGTTATCTACTTGAAGATAATTCATATAATAAACGCATTTATACTCGTGTGCTTCATTTAAGTTAAGTGCTCATTTAAGACTTTTTATTGATATTTTAAAATAGAAAGTCTAGTCACTTACAGGGGTTATAGCCTGTCATTTGCCAGTTAAAGTGATCACTTTATATAATGTTTAACATTCACCATTTTTCCCATGGTTGATAACTATAACACTCATCATTTGGAATAATTTTTTATTTAATTGAAAAGTTCAACTGCAAGTTTCTTCATCGGTGACTTGTATGGTAGAAAAAAGTAAGTTTTTTTTAGAACCTTCATATTTTTCTTCGTCTACATTGAAATATCAATAAAAATATTTATAGTAACAATTTGCGAACATTTTTTTTGGACACATTCAAAATATTGTGCTCATTTAATTTTACGTCATCCATCCATAATTTCATTTTTAAACTGTGGTTGTGGAGCTGATAGTTAATCTTTTAAATTGTTTTATGAATACTGAGCTTAATGGAGTATTTGGCATAAAAAAATTTTATATTGAGGGCTTACTGTCCAGTGAATTGAACAGCCCAACATTATTTTCAGAGCCGGGATTTTTTGAAGACAATATCACATCTGCGATGATTTTTCATAAAATGATAGCAGTTTCCTCGTGGTCTCATTAAATAAGTCATTATAAACAGCTCTATACTTGAACACATGAGTGAAATCCCATTGGCTAGCTTGGCTATGCAAAAAAACTCGTTTTTTGCTGCACAAAAGTTTTGAGAGGCCTCGAAGCTTTCGTTCGGCGATGGGACGGGGAGGGGAGTGAGGAAAGGGAAAAACCATAGGCCAGTAAATATGCAAAGAGAAAAATCATTAGGTTTACGGTCATTCCGGGATTGGAAGGGGTAGCCTCTTCATTGCCAACTGAGTAATGCACTATACGGGGGTCGTACTGGCGCTTCAGTCAAAAAATAAAAAAATACGCAGATCAGATAGTAATGATAATTTTTGAAAAATGTTCTTTATAAATAATAATGATCATTCACCTACTAAAATTGAGATTTTTTGCATCAGCGGACAATACTAATATATTAAAAAACAGGTAAAAGTGAGTTCAGCATTTTGGGTATGTCTAAATCCTTGTTCACAAATCTGATATTCTCCACTTAGTTAATTTTACATTAAGACCTTAAAATCTAAAGCGAGGGATTAATCATCCTGCTTCTATTTTAATTGTTTTAATTTTTACCATGGATTCATTTGTTCAGAAATATATTAATTCATAAAAAAATCTTTTTAATTAAAGTATATATCAATATTTTGTTTGTCTCCAAATCTGTGTTCACAAATCTGGGTTTCTTCACTGAGGAACTATTTCTACATTTTGACATATCAACACAGATGAAAAACAATAAGGAGGTCAGGTTTGTTACAGGGCTTACAACCTGTCATAGGCTTGTTTAAGTGATCACTTTACACACGTGTAACATTCACCATTCTTATCATGATTGACGACCACACTACTCAATTTTTTGGAACTCATACATACATAATCTTTTATCATATAATTCTCACGATACTTAGCCCCAAATTTAGAACCATTAGAATTAGTTTCAATTTTTATGTTTTAATACATCACTTTTTAGTTAGAGTTTTGAATTATTTTCCAAGTTCGTCTCTGCCTGGCGCTGCCAGTGCTGGATTCCCTTCAGGGAAATATTCTCGCTTCCGTTAATGTGAAATATGTTCTCTCTCAAACGGTCCGCGGACCTTGCCCAGCGATCCGTTGCTTGTACTAGGTTTGCCTGCCGTTTGAGGAAAACCTCGCGAACAAGGCGAATTAGCGAATCCGTTATTCCGTTATTCCGTTAGAGCCAGCCGACTTTCGGCGATCCGTTAAAGCCGTGAGCTGCAGATAATAATGCAAAACAAATTTGGCTAGAAGTGTTAACGTTATTTAAATAAATATATGAAATTTCATTCATTGATTCGCCAGTCACTTTGTAGTAAAATCAGTCCATTTTTAGCTAACTCGAATTATTAATAACTAAGGAAGCATTTACTAAGGTTTCTCTAAATGAAAAATTGTAATTGTTTTCTTATATTGAAAGCTGTCTTACCTCATTCCCAGATTTGATACAGAAGTATCTAGACTTCCTGACAGAGTTTGTCTTGCAAAGCAATTTTTGTTGTTGTTTTGTTTTCGTTTTTTATTTTAACTAAATTGCGAAATTTATTCTTCTATTCAGCTTAAATAAGTAGTTAAAATGTATAATAAAATTTAAGGTACTGAATACATTTATTTTTGTCATAAAAACGAATAACAGATAGCCAACGACCTAATTGAGGAGAAGTCAAATAAAAACTGGGCTCGATATTATAATTACGTCTAACTGTGAACGATTTCTACTTACACAATTTATTATTTTTTCTTTTTCCTGTCACCCGCCACCATAACTCGCTAATAAATGCATCTGGGTCGTATGTGCGAGTACCTACACCACGCGACGCATCTGCTTCTGAATGTTGAATTACCGAAATGCCACACTTGGGCTCGAAGGAAGCAATATCCCGATAGTGTTCGACTCGGCAGGTTTGCAGAATGGGGGCTCGCGTTTGTAGGTACTTACTACATATAAATATAAACAGATCTACGGTCATGTTCATACATACCGATCTGTCAATACCCTGCCACTGTATAGCGCTTTTTAGCTTGCAGGCAGAATTTGCATCGGAGGACTCATCGAACAAATCAATGCAATAATTCACGAACGCGTGAACGCTACGAGTTGAAGTTTCAATAATACTACAAAAGTTTTTTTTTTTTAAATTACGTTCAAGCATTATTATAAATGTACTCTCAAATATATAAAGTCAGTAGTGACCGGCTGCGCGAGAAGCCACAGGTTTTGTCCGCGCACATTTTTTATTTATATTGGAATTTGGCAAATAAATGTATTTTTTTATAATTTTCTAAAACTTCTTTCCTTTCAATAACATTTTTCTTTTCCAACCCATATATTTACTTCGAAGAAAAACTTATTTTTTCAAAAAAAAATATTTAAACAAAAAATGCAATTACGTTAAATGTTACGTGGGTTTAAATAAAATTATGTTGCAGGCTATTGATTATTATTTTTAAAATTATTATTTTTTATAAAATTTTATAACTGCAGAATAAAGAACTATGACTCGTTTTTTTTATTTAAATTTATTTTCTTTCGCCGTAAACTATTCGATCTCCCCTCGCGTTTCCTTGCTGTCATGCGGGTATGAACTTTTTGTAGGTTTGTTCTGATTGTATACCTACCCACTTAATAACAGTAAGATTGCGATGTTTAATGGCCAATTACCAACTAATGAGGTGTTTGTGTGCTATTCGAAACGTATCAATTACACATACATCAATAATATTGAAATTGATCCCGCACTTATCGAATAATACCATCGCTGGTATAATAGATATTTTTATTCGAATATAAAACATTTGTTGAGTTGAGTAAGTTTTTATTATATTTAGTAAGTTTTTATTATTCGAATACACATATTTGTTGAGTTGAGTAAATTTTTTTTACTATGTTTAGTAAGTTTTTATTATTCGAATACACATATTTGTTGAGTTGAGTAATTTTTTTATTATATTTAGTAAGTTTTTATTGTTGGAATACAAATATTTATTGAGTTGAGTCTTATTTAGAAGAGACCTTCACGAAATTGTCAATCATGGGTAGAATCGTGAATGTTACATATGCATAAAACGATCACTTAAACTAGCCTATTACAGGCCTGTAAATACCTAGACTTCTATATTATTCTTCATCTATGTTGAGATGTCAATATAAATGAACAAACCTAGATTTGTGAACAATCATTTGGACACACTCAAAATATTGATCCATATTTTAATTAATTTTAAAAAAATCAATTAATCTATTTTCAAACAAATGAACCTTTGGTAAATGTGAAAACAATGTAGATGAATACAGGGTGATCAGTCCTTCGTTAAAGATTTTCAGACCTTGGAGTGGAATATATTTGATGAGATACAGATGACGTGAGTGAAAGATTTTATAGAAAACGACATATCTGCCTATCTACCCTTTGGTCATAAAATCAGTCTTACTAAAATTAAAAAATTAATTCTAGGATATCGGAAATTAGCTTGTAATACTTGTCCAACAATTCAAATTACATAATCATTTCTTTAACTAATGCCAAGCGATAGCGGTATGATCATCGAGTCAGGCAATCAGGGGATGGTTTGGTTTACGAAATAAAGTTAAATCCCTCATACGTCATGCAATGTCCCCCATTCTAGTAAAAATAGTACACAGGGTTCTCAGTAGGTTAACAATTCGCCAGGGAGGGTAAAAGGGATTCTTCCTTTTGTTGCAATGCTTGAACAATAGAACGCCAATCTTTCGCTGTCTGTGCGTGTCTGCTGCACTTTTTGTGCGCCGTTTGCAAAATAACGGAAAGCAAATATTGAAATCAGAAAACGAAAAATATTAATAAAAAAATCTTACTTTAAAAGTACATTAATGTTTCATCTATGTTTTGAATAACAATATTTAAATTTTACTTAGTAAATACCACTATTTCTTAGTGGTATTAAAAATGGAAAGATTTTACCACAAAGTGATAAATGAATGAAACAATATTTCAATTTGAACGACTTGTATGATCAATATGTATTTTTTATACTAGAATTAAATGGTTCTGCTTTTATTTGTATATTACATAAACAAAATAGTCTCAGCATATTATAAGAACTAAATCACTTTCACAAGTATTTTTTACCTTTTATGATACAAATATGATACTATTTATTAAAAAAATATATTTAAATTGTAAATTACTTGAAATTTCATTAAAAAAATGTTATGCTTTTATACGGTAAGTTATTATATTTATTGCATATGAAATTATTGCATTGCATTGACTGTGGTGTAATTACTGTGAAACTATAATAAGTTAATTGCGTATATATGTCATATCAGAACTTTTATTTTAAATATCTTTCTAGCCGTTTTACTTTTACATATCGTAAGTAGTCCTTTATAAATATGCCGAATTGCATATATAAGATGGTCGGTCTTTCTATGAAAGCTTCGATTGTATTTCTCAGAGATTCTTGTATAGATACTTTCGGTAACTTGTCCCAAGAAAATTGTCTTAAAGATTTCAATACCCAGGTAAGAGCGAAGATCGCATTGTTGCCAACTCTCCGCAAAGGTACATATCTTTAAATGTTCTGTATAAGATTTATAACTTCAATGGATGCTGCGAATTTTTAAGAGTAAAAAAAACTTTGTAGGGTGAGCTTCCGAGATGGATTGAATTGAACATCTGCCAATTTGCTATCCTGCAAACGTCTTTAATATTTGAATACAAAAAATATTTGAGAATTGATTTTCAAAATACTTTTATATATATTTCGATATCATTTTTTCAGCAGTACATTTTTAGTAATTAGTATAAAACCATCAATACATTTACATAAGTATATTTTGTACGAGTGCGATTTTAAAATTTCAGCTAAAACAAAACAATTTGAAAAAAAAACTGTTCAGATGCGATATTCACTTATTCAAAATTTGGTAGGGATAAAGGAAATAAGAATACAAAAGATGTTGTTAACCCTTATTCGCACTCAACGGTGCATTAGGCACTGCATCGTATATAATAAATCATTAATAATCATACTAACCATCCTGACGTTAGAACATTTTGAAGAGTTTACATCGCTTTTATGATTCAATAACAATAATTGTGATATGAGTAAAAAATTAAAATACTCATTTTTCTTTACTTGTTTGATATGTAAACATTATATTTTTCGGTAGTTAGAAAAAAAAACCTGCGTGTAAATAAAAAAGGTACACACACACACACATACATATACACATACACATACAAATACACACGTCTTCCATCTTAAAAGGGTGAATTAAGGGACTTTAAATACGGCGGCTTATTTTGCGATACGTACTAAATTTCTCCCCTCATCAACTTTGTAAAATATCTTAAGATATTTTTTATACCCCAACCGTGTGAAAACCGTTATGAACTTTCTTAAATTGTTACCCTAGATTGTTTGTTATAATGTTTGAGGGTATATCAACACGAAAACAACAGATTTTTTTGCCTAAATTTAGTGATTTCATAAAAAAATAAAATGCTTTTATGAGTTTATATCAATGCTTGTAATAATTTGAAGAAAAAAAAACTGATGTTTCATAGTGATAAATCGAAAAGTCAGTGTTTGAAAATTATGCGAAATGCATCGAAACACGTTTCATAATAGATTTTAAGAAATATTCGTATTTACTAAGTAAAACTTAAATTTAAAAAGAATATTGAAATCTGGGCATTTAGAGGGTTTTTTACTACAAAGTGATTGCCGAATTAATTAATGAAAGATAATACTATTTATAACTAGGAATCAACGGTATTTATTACATACTCGTATTTGTGGATATCTTACACTGCAACGGAGTATTTAAAATAAAATAACAATGACAATAACAATAAAACAAAGTATTATTTATGTAAATAATATTTTTTTAAGATTGTTTAAAATTTAGCAAGTTTCGTTGTTTTTTCACAGTACAAAGAATTAGCCCAATCCTACCAGGAGCCAAGACGAAGCGAAGGGTAAGAAGTTGCTAGTACCAAGGCCCGTTTCTTTGTTAGGGGTCGGCCAAGCAGGCGATTGAGAAATGTTCACACGGGAAATTATTTATAAAGTCACTAGGCGACTTGCACCTTGTACCGGTAAAGATTTACCCAACGAATATTCTTTTACCTAGTTTGACTGCAACTTAAAATTTGGGGAGCGTGTGGCACAGCAGAATAAAACGGTTATTAATTAGATTTAAAATAAAATAAATGTAAAAATCTGGATTTGAACATTATTTTTTGCTTAAGCGTCAAAATAGAATCTGTTTTTAAATTTTGTCAATGAATATTTTTTTCTTTATATTACTAGGCATAGACAATGAAAGCAAAAAAATATTAACATCATCAAGAAGTACATGAATTAAATAGGATAATGTATTTTTTGGTTTTATCTAATTACTTATAGATTTTCTTAACCAGTCTCCTACAGTATTATGGTTAGTGCGTTTAGCTGGTAGGTCCCTGGTTCGATTCCCAGGGGGAGTTAAAGTAAAATCAGTTTTTATTTTATTTTATATCATTTTGGACTTATACGTAAAGCATACATTTCCCACATGTATTTAACTATCAAAATAACACTGTATATACGATGCAGTACCCTTTGAACCATTGGGTGCAGATAAGGATTAGATAAAGAAATTTCATAAAATTGCGACATATGTTAAATTCGTTAAAATGATGATTTAACATAATTTTATACCAAAACTTACATTTTATAGGATTTGTTTAGAAGACAATAGTACCTACTGCTTCGGTGATGGCGTTTTCACATACAGCTTTTAATATAATTAACTTACTAACCAACCAACCATCACGCCATTTCCCCGCAGTGGTAGGCAGAGAGAATATAACGCCACACCAATATATCTATACAAGCAATCTTCGCCTATTCCGACTATTATTATCGAATCATTCCGACTTTATTATAATTACGAAATTTTTAAATCACATGTAGCAAAATATTAAAGGTACTTGTCATTTTATAAAAATGGTTCCGGCTCAGTTGAGTTTGAGCGATATGTAGGAGTGGTTAGAATCACAAATCCCTCGCAAGTTACCAGGAGTACAGAGCACCTCCAGTAATTAGTTGATTCGCAAGTAGCAATACTCACACGTCACTTGCCCGCCCGCCGCTGTAAGTGTTGCTACTCACAGTGCGCGCAAGTGTTGAAGGGGCAAGGAGGCCGCCAGAGGGTGGCATGGGAGTCAGTGATTTATCTTCACTATTGCAAAACCACAGTGAAACATCGAGCTGCTGTCAATGATAATTTAATTAATTAATTATATTTTATGTATTAAATGTTAAATCAACCACTGATTTTTTGAGTCTACTAAGTTGTATTATATTTTATTTTTTGACATCTCATCAAAGATGAAGAAGAATATGGAAGTCTGGGCATTTACGGGGCTGACGACCGTCATAGGCTGGTTTAAGTGATCACTTTACACACGTGTGACATTCACTAATTCTACCCATTATTGACAACCACACTATTCAAATTCTTGGAAGTTCTATATATATATATGAACCAATTTCGAAACCTTGTTCTTGAATCATTAGAACTTCGCTAGAGACATCTATTGGTGAGATGTAAAGAAGCTTTTTATTAAGCAGAAACTTTTATATTAGTATGTATATTTTGTTGTTTTTTTTTAGTAAAAACACATAAAAATCAACTGTCACAGTAAAGATTTTTATACTTGTTTTTTTTTACAATAAAATACAGCTTAGTAGACTTAAGAAATCAGTGTTTGATTATCTATTTGATAAATAAATTAACATGGAGTTCTACAAATTAAACAAACTGACTAATTAAGCGGAGATAATCTAGATTTGTGAACAAGTATTTGTACATACCTAAAATGTTGTGACAAATACAGATATTTCACAATACTGTTACATGATATTTTTTGCCGTTTAAAGTACAATATTTTTCACGTGCAACATAATAGTGATTAAAAAATACTCGTGCGAGTGAAACAAAAAGTCGCGAGTCGCATCCCACACGTATTCCGCTTGTACTGCAAGGAAAATTAGCCTGGCTTATTAGCGGTTTTCCCCTGATAAGCCATTCACTTCTTCCGCCCATATTCAGCTGGAAAAAATCGCGCCCCCCGCCCCCGCCCCGGCAAACGTTGTTAATTGAGCCGCGAGAGAAGGCGACAGATACACGGCACAAGAGCGGCTCAGCATCCCATCTGGAGCGTCACATACGGAGCCCTTATTGGAACGGGAGACGGGAATTGTTGCGATGCTCTTTTTAATGCGCGTCATTCAAGCGTGAAGAGTGCTTGCTGCACAGCTTGTTTGCGCTATTTTTCTACTGATATTTATTAGCTACTTGTGTCTACGAGCACACATGTATCTGAAAATGTTCTCAAACCACATATGAAATAAAAAATCGGAATCAATTACTGATTGCATTTTGGTTTTAATGCTTTTATGCTCATTAATGCTTTTCAACAGAAGTTACAAGTACGGATGGTAGAAAAAAATTGCATTTGTTTGTTCGATCATATCTTCAATATTCTTTTCCCCAATTTCATCACAGGAAAGCTCTTTTATGGTGACATTTTACGAAAAAATAGTTATTTTATCTTATTTTTGTTATTTTTATTTTTATTAAATTTTTTTTTATCAATATTATGAATAATTCAAATGAATTATCAATAAACTTCGCAGTGAAAAAGAATTTCCTCATTTGAAACTAGTTTCTAAATGTCTCAACTAAGGCACATCAAAACAAGATGGATGTTTGAGCATTCCAGAGCTTACACACTTGTGTAACGTTCACCAATATACCCATTATTTGTCTACAATTGAAGAAAACTACGTTCTTCACAAATTCTCAACCGATCGCAGTACTGTTTACCAAAAAAATGACATTTATCAATAATCGAATAAATGAAATCCAATAATCGTTCAAAAATGAATAAAATATGGATGTAAAAAATAGAACTTGGTGAACCTTTTTTGTGCACATTTCTTGGTGTCTATTTTTCATGCTTATTTCATCCGGCATTGCCTAGATGTGTAAAAAAATATTTCATTGTTCAATTTTCCGTAGAAAGCTAATTAAAAAAAATCTCGACGCGGTCTCCGGTGAATAATCGAGACGCGAACTTACAAATGACATTTTTCATTAATACATGGCAAGTGTTTTCCAAGCCACTATAGTTCGTTTCCCTTCTAATTGGCTCACTTGACGGAGTATCTGTGCGGCGCTCCAGCCTTCCCCAACCTCCTCCGAGTATTGGGTAGGCCTAATGGTATATTCCACGTATATGTAGAGGTAATTTATATAGCCAGATTCAAATAGCAATAAGATTCGTCATTTTTCCTTGGTTCTTTCATAGAAAAACTACGTAACGTGTATAAATTTAAATTGATTAAATTAACCTTTTTCACATTTTTTAAAGTAATGTTAGTATAAGAGTATAATAATTCACCGGATTTTCTGTATGCCTGAAAAGGGGCCATAATATTGTCTTACCTACAATTATTCCTTTTTATTGTATTTATTATTATTCTTCTTCTTATTTTTCATGTATAAAATATAAAAATTGGTGAATGTTACACGTGTGTAAAGAGATGACTAAAACCAGCCTATGACGGTCCCAGATGCTCAGACTCCCATATTCTTCTTCACCTTTGATGATATGTCAAAAAATAAGATCTATATTTTTTTTACAAGAAAGTGACTCCTTCTGTGATAATATTTACTTTCAATAGTATTTATCATTGAAGTTTTAAAATAATCGTACAAAAACTCAGTGCGCTTGAATAAAGTTCTTAAATCATATCAATAGATTCGTCAATTGCTTTACGGTAATACATATTTACTTACAACATTTTTAGTGTGTCCAAATACTTGTTCACAAAATCTGGATTATCTCCAATTACATATTTACCCTTAATTTAATTTTAATTGGTAAATACCACTGTTTAATAGTGATATTTATCATGTTAAGTGAAAATTAATTCCAAAATGATAATGACGAAAGTCCTGACGTCACTTCCCCTTCTCTGTCAATTTCAACGCCAAGTGCATCGTTTCTAACAAAAGGTGCAGGCAGAAGGCGAGAAAGAATATCACAGGGTGGGTAAGAAGCGCAGGAGACATTTAATATCACGCTAAGTAAGGGTTGAATGAGATGATCTCTCGTGAGAGCCGGGAGCTAACAAAAGGTGTTTTCACCTGCGCGTTAGCGTGAATTAAAGCGTTTGGGAATACGAGGAACTTTCGAGAATATGAGAATCTTTGGCGAGTACCTGCATCTAAAAATTTTCAACGCAAATGCATTTCACTAATACGTTTAGAAGTAATAATACTAATTACTTAATGCACATATTTCATTAGTTCAAACCTTTTCCGCATCCGATGGTGCATAGGGCACTGCATCATATAAACTCAGAGTTATCTTGATGGTTAACAAATGAAGGAAAGGTTATCAGCCCTCCGTTTCAGTAATCATTACTGGGTAATATTGAATAAATATTAGAGTAAAAAATCACTTATATTTATTTAACCCCCCCTCCCTGGGAATCGAACTAGGGACCTCTAGTACGGTCCGAGCGTAGTGACCATTATACTACGGAGGCACTAATCTAAGTACAGTGGAAGTCAGTTATAGAGCGGGTTTGAGGGTGACGTATTTTATCTCCATTAAATGATCATCGCGGTATAAACAAATTGTCCAAAACTATGATTTTTCTGTGAAAAAAAAATATAAATTGTGAATTTTAATGAAATATAAATAAAAATCACAAGCAAGGGCCACTTTATGAGAAATAAAATTACCTACGTAATTAATAACAATTAATATCGTGTCTGATTAGTATTAAGTTTCGATGTTCGACACCTATTCCGTCATACCGCAATTCCTATTTTCAAACGTAAGCCGTTAGGGCTTATCTGAAAATAATATTCAATGAAAATATTTGTGTAGATCAAAAAAATACAAATATTTATTTTGAAAATTTATAACTACAAATATACCACCATTGAGAACAAGCTTTCCTTTATTTATACAACGCTCCACTAATCCAATGAATTTTTTGTTTCATTCAAATTGAGATTCGTTTGAAGTATTTTATTGAATTGCAATAAGTAGTTTTATACTGCAAAAGAGATAAATTTTGGTATTTATACGCTGCAATGAAAAATATATGAAAACAGTTAAATCTCGATATAATGGACTAATTGGGGAGAGGGGTGTCCGTCAAAGCCGATATTTCGTTATATAAAAATATATTAAAAACATTTTTCAAAATACGATCTCTGTATTTGGGTAAAAATAAACAATGCAAAACATTAACAAAATTCTGTCTATTGTCTTCACTCTCGTCGTAAAGTGGCGTTGCTGTTTGATATCGACACGCTTGCTTTGAAAAAGGAATCAAATTTAGTTTGCACTTTTTAAGTTTTGATACATAATTTGTAATTATCACGACCGCTAAAAATTGTTTACATTCGGCGACACATGAATTTAATCATGCAAATATAATATTAACAGTAATTAAAAAAAAAAACATTTTATCTGATTTTTGTCCGTCATATCCGAAGAACGTTAAATTGAGGTACGTTATATCGAGATTTCACTGTATCTTCAAAAGATAAAGACCGATTTAGGGAAACATATTTTACTTGTTAGTAGTTACTTATTGACTGCCATAATTTTATTTATTTGAATAACCCGTAAAGCATATATTTTAGGGGCTTATCTGCAGGTAGGATAGTTAGAAAAGGGAAGGTTTATGTAAAAAATATATTACAAACCCAGATCAATTGACAATGAATATTTCTTGAATTCATTTTGCAATTGGCGGGAATCGAACCAGCAATGCCAGTTTCGCAGTCGAGCGTCTACAAAATATTAATATTAATTACCGTTTTTTTGTACTTTTTCAAAACTTTATACGTTGTGTATGTACAGTACAAACGTACACCCCCCTCCTAGCGTCCCTATAAACTTTTCTTGTCTGAAAGTAAAGCGATACCCTCGCGATACATGTGGCGGTTGGCTCGCGCTTTGGCGCGTTTTTCAAAAACTTTCTGAATGTGAAATGTTCCAGAAAGGAATGCCAGAATTCCTCCGTTTGCCTTTCCAATCTCAAGTAGGTACGCGGTGCAACTTCCCTACTGCGCGTCGCAACGTCCGTACGTCAGGAAATCGGCAGTTTGCTTTGAGAACGCTCCGTGAATGGGACCCATACAATTACCTATGCAATTTACGAATTTCTAAATAAATTGGGTTTCGTTTAACATTGATGTGTGCATTTTGATCAGTATACAATGAAACATTTTAAAACGTATCATTCATTTTAAAAATATATTTTCACTACCCATTTGATTAACTGTCCATATAAATTAAATATGTTTTAAAAAAACGTAGGCTCAAAGTTACAAATGTTGTATTTACTCTTTACTCATCAAAAGACAATAATTATTCATTCATTATTTCTGCACCCAATGGTACATAGGGCTCTGCATAATATAAACGCAGTGTTATTTTGATTGTTAAAATATCAGAGTGAAAAATCACTTATATTTATTTGAGTTCCCCCCTGGGAATCGAACCTAGAACCTCCTGTACGGTATCCGAACGTACTGACCATTACACTACCGAGGCGAACATAAGACAATAATTAATAATAATAATTTTTGATAATTTGATGATTGATCGTTTGAGTATTTGAAAAATACATTGAAAAGTACGTTCTTATAATGGCTGCGTAGTGCGTTAGTTCCCGTCTTAATACATACGTAACTACGTACATACGTTTATTATTACCCTTGCCTTCCAGTAAAATATCCTCTGAGTTTCCTACATCAAACAGAAAACACGTTGTTTGTGGCTTATGGCGGCACAAAAGGACTTGTAATTAACAATTTTGTTTTTAGTTTCCTCTAGTGTACTTTCTGCGTCAGATATTTTTCAAAACGCACTTCCAACTTACAAAACATTGCTTATAACACTTTATTTTTGCTAAAACAGATTCTTCTACTGCCTTAACTAAATCTTAAATTGATAGAAAAAGCAGCACAATCCTGCTTATGGATAAATAATGTAGCGTTCTACAAAAATGGTTAAAACATACTCACCTTTATAAAAAGATCGTATTCCTCATATCATTAAATAATTTGTTTATAGGGAAATACCTTTTCATAAAAAAATATTTTTAACAATACTTTGTCTTTCGCTCACATATTAGTAAGTGTTTTTTGTCACTAGTTTCATCAGGTGGCCGCTTACGTATCGATATGTGTTCATCTAGCCAATCTCTGAAAAACGAGAGAAAAACATTGACATTTCTCCTACAAGGCGTGAATCTAAGATGGACTCACCAGAAAGACTTTTAAATGATGTAAAAAGCATAAAGTAATGGAATTTTTTTGCTGAAGATCAAGAAAAATTATGTGAGAGTATGTGCACCCAATAATAGATAATTATTTGTAGATTTTGTTTTCATGTTTTGAACAAAACCATGCTCTAATTGATTACTCAGGTATATATTCTCTATGCCTTAAAATTTTTATAACAATATATCGAGTAGTTTAGGAGTTGTGTGTTTTATTGAATCCGGAGGCACAGATGATGGCTGGTTAATTTAAAGAGCACCGGGACACAAAGTGTTAAGATTAAATCGTAAACGAATAATGTGAAAAAATCATACCAATGGAGTATTTTGTCCACTAGCGTTCAGCCAAAAATTGTCTCCAAATTTATATTGGCAAATTCTAATAGGTACTGATGATTTATATATATGTTTTCCTTGTTACTAACGTGCTTATTTTCTTTGTCTCCAGGGAGTTCTACTACATCCAGATGGAGAAGTACGCTCGTCAGGCAGTAAGCGAAGGAGTAAAAAGCGCCGAGGAGCTCCACGTGGCCGCCGATTCCGAAATATACCGAGTCCTCAACTTGCACTACAACAGGAACAACCACATAGAGGTATGCGGTCCTCAGGTGCGATATAACACGACCCCTGAACTTCCTTTATCATCCCCTACACACCTCCATACAAATGAGAAAAAGATTTTGTCTAATGTACTAATTTAAATCAGTCTGAAAATGAAAGGCATTTATGATTGTTCAACTAAATATTTTACTTGAAATAAAGTATATTGTTGTTACATTTCTTAGTGTTTAAATAAACAAATGACCCGACTTAAAAATAAAATAAAAATTAGCGAAATAGTACTTATTTTGATCGTAATCATTCAGAAATTACTATAAATCAGCCAATACATTTTTACGTAATTATTTGTGCACCATTGTGTACATCTCTCTATTGGGGGATACCGCTATTTGATCAATTAAAGTAATGGAAATATACAGGGTGTTTTATTACAATTTTCAGTAAATATAACAGGCTTAATACTTAAGCATTGTATCTCAAGTTGATATCTGAGTATCTAAGATTTTTGCTATTTCCAAATCATATTTTGAGATCTTACTTGCTTGAGCCATTTTATTCTAGTTTCATTTAAATTTATGTCATATGAACAGTTAAATTCATACTCAATCTGTCCTTGTAGCTTTCGTATTAGATATTAGAACATTCCTTTGTGAAAGCTACACATAATCCAATATGTTAAATTTAAAAGAATTTGGTGATTGAACAACTCAGTAGATGTCGAGTGATGAAGATGAACTTTAGGGCATTGAGGTTCCGTTCACTAATAAGGTTTGTTTATTCCTCAGGTTCCCTCGAACTTCCGGTACGTAGTTGAGCAGACCCTCCGAGAGTTCTTCCGCGCCATCCAAGGAGGCAAGGACGCCGAACAGTCCTGGAAGAAATCCATTTACAAGGTCATCTCCAGACTGGACGATCCCGTTCCTGAGTACTTCAAGTCTCCCAACTTCCTAGAACAGTTGGAATAGATCGGGAATCCATGAGTCAGTCAATGAAGTTGTTAACGATTAACTCGGAATAGTATTTGATACCCTCAGAGACTAATGATCTAGAAAAATCTTCTAAAATGAAATTTTGAGATTTTTCGTTCAATGGATCCGAAGTCTTCTGGTAACAAGCACTATTTCGCGTGAATTGAAATAGGGCTGACTCCGTCAAAGAAAAACTAATTTTAAAGAAAATTTAAATATATTGCACACCAATAAAGACGACACTCGCATTTAGGCCTTCAGTTCAAAAAAATGATAAATAAAATTATTAATTACGAATAAAATTGTTAAGGAAAAATTTAATAATAAAATTATTCAAAATTCTATGAAATTTAAAAATGATGAAAAATATTGTAATTTTACTGTAACAAGATTTATAACTATTCTGTGGTTGTACGTTTATAAATTTATATTTATTGTAATTTTGGCAACATTTTTTGTGTTGTTTCGGTTTTCTTCGTCGTTTAAGTTGTAAAAAGTGTGACAGATCAAACGGCCATGTATCGTATGGACGGTGTCAATTGGCGGGTCGGATAGTAAACCGATCCGGGCGTAGTCTAACTCCATCACTTCGAGGCAACATTCCAGTCCGCCCGCGTGATGATTAGGCTTCTCGCTAGGTTAGGGGCGGTAGGCGCAGGCGGTACCGCCACTGTAAATACATGTACTATCGTAACCATCCGGGGAAACCCGCGACCATACCTAGCTTAACTTGTGTACTAACAATTGTATAGCTTTTCCAAAACGAACAAAACGTGTCAATGAAGGCTAACAATCCAAAGAACAAGAGTCAGAGTCCGCTGGCGGAAACGCCTCGGAACTCTGGACCATTTACATAATTATAGAATAATTTAATCTAGTGTATACAATCAATATTGAAGATTTTCGCGAAACATGACAATTCGTTTGACTGGTTTTTATTTACTATTGTATGGAATTACTTAGGTAAGAAAATAGATTTAAGCTGGAGGAGGTAGAGTTAAGGAGTGTTAGCGTTAAGGAAGACGTGGGAGTTAGGAGTAAGTTAGCGCACAGCGACCAGTGGTGAGTCTCCTAGTCAACCCTTTTGGTCCCCGGGATATTTGAACACATTTTCTTATAATTTATTATTTTTCGTTCATTTTATTTTATCCCTGTAATCCTAAAGTAATTATACCAAATCACTGTAAATAATCATTTATAATATTATTAGTTAAATTGTAAACCAATGATTTAAACCAAATGATTGATTTATGTAGCGTATTTAATTTTTATAGTATGTGAACTTAATATATATCTGAATTATATGAAATTTTACTTTTATCACATTTTTGTTTCTTTATTTTTTAATCCCTTTTGTTATTTTTTCCCTTGTTGCATGGTTGGTTTAATGCGACGCGGTATTCGTACTCGTCACATTTTACTCTTTTATTTCTCTGTTATTTTTTACCCGAATGCATTTCTTTTGTAACACCTGGTTACAGGTATTCTAGGGTGTCGTTAGGTCTCTAAGGTGTTACAAATACGTAATATCGAGGAGGATTCCCAAAACTAAGTAGGTAATATTTTTAAAGTAATATTTGTAATGTCGTTGTATTTAGATTTAATGATAATGAGTGTGATTTAGTGATGTATGGCGGTGATGATACTATAGCCCGTCGGTTTACTATAGACTGTCTACTGTCTACCGCTCAAACCGCCCCTTTGATTACCGTTTACACAATTATTCAGATATCACAGTAATGCAATGAAACCCCCCATTAGAGAGTCCACATAGCAATGTAAACCTCAATTTGTAACCGATAGAACTACGTACTTAAGATATTTACATCCCTCATCGGCGCTTGTGGAAAAATGAGATACCTCACTTCAATACACTACTGAAATGATAACGCATTTCGGGAACTGTACTAACTTGTACATATGTTACATAAACGGTTCCATTCAAACGTTGAGAGGGATTAATTTTATAATAATTTGAACGAATATCATAGTAATTCAACGTAATTCCATAGAGTTTAGATTGTAACAAGAAGTGTAAATACAGTAATTTTCAAGTCAATAATGAATCTTGACCAAACATTTTACTCTCATTTATAATACAGAATATTAATTATAAATAGGGCACAGTTAATATAGAAATACCGTGATTTAATTCAGGTTACTTTAATGGAGGGTTCCATAGTATTAATTCTCAGCATTAACCACATGTAATATGTTAAATATACATAACAGTGCAATATTAGGTAAAAGAAAACCCTGGATTGACCAACACGACAATTATTAGAGAACAGGTCTCTCGGAGCTAATGTCAGGTGGGAGTTTCAAAACCAGAGAATTGTACATAGTGAGAGGTTTTGTAAATCTCGGACAGCTTCTCGCCGATCCGATGGCACGACCCTCTAGTCGACAGGGCAGCAGGAAGCCGGCCCGCGTAGGCGAGGCCGGAAATAGTTTCAGTTCACTTTACCGATCTACAGCGATGCACATCTCTTGGGATGTTTCAGTATTTTGGCTAGTTTTATGACAACATTTTGGCGTTTTCGTTTTGCACACAGCCGTTTGGATGAATATTCAGGTCTTCCCGTATTATTTGTATAAGGGTGCGTAGAAGTGTTTCAAAAGTTTCCATAATAGCGTCTCTCGCCGAGGCGATTATGATATCCCCCCTTTCGGTTCGATAATCAGAGGTCCGTTTTTTATAAGTTACAGGACAGAATCGACTCGTTGACAATGTTTCGGAAACCCCCGGTCTAAAATATCACGAAAAAAGTACAAGCTTATTTGAAGCACCTTCGCGCCTTATCTTTATAAAAAATTAAGCAAAAAATATTAAAAAAATGTGTGTAATTTTTACCAAAATCTGCCTTAAATTCTATTTTCTTAAAAACAAATCCTATCTAGTGTGATGATTTGCTGTAGAAGAGAATCGATTGTCACGCGTTCGGAACTGAGTTGCCGACGTGGCGCTCGCTCCCAGATCGAGTCTGGAGGTTCAGTAGCCATATATCGCTGCCGTTCCCGAACTCCGGCTGGTCTGGGGGCACCTGCAGACGGTGATGCGCCACGGTCGGCACACATTAGGATTAATTCACTATTATTTTTGAGTGTGGGATGTAGTATATATGTACAATTGTTGGTAATCTCTTAGCGACTGAGGAGCACCTTCCCGTATAGGCGTTCAGTTGACGTTTTGTTTGTTAACCTCCGATGTTGTGTTACTGTACAGAAGTTACTTGTTCGGTCCCCCCTCCACACCCTACCCACACCCTACCCGTACTCACACCCACACCCATCCACACCACCCACACCCACACCCACCCACACCCACAACCACCACCCACGACCCTCACCGTACTCTAGCGGCCCGCAGGGGATCCCGGCGGAGTGCTCTCAATTCTGAAATAGCCACATTATCACTGACCATATCCAAAACCGATTGCAATAGTACGAAGGCGACCAAATCAAATATACAGTTTTACCGCAGTTTTCCGATCAAAAATTTTGGCAAACAGGCATTCATTCATTCAAAAAATACACTGGGCCACCTCGTCCGATCAAAAGTGCCTTCAAAAATGTTGATTTTTTACGAAAAAAAATAATACAAAAAGGGCCCTAAATAGAACTTATTGCCCAACCAAAGCACCCCGCTCCCCGGGCCGCCTCCCCGGCCCCAGTCGCGACCCTTTTAAGGTTATATTATAATGAAGTAATTATATTGTTACCGTTAAAGTCATACTCCTTACTCTAGTCGTAGTTTTCAGTATTCGACGTAAGAATGATTTACTCTTTGTACCATTCGGAGAGTCGTTTTGTTTTCATTTCGTCACTTTAAATACGCAATATTACATTACATAGCTATAGTAAGTGTCGCGAGGCCGGCGCCGCGAGCGCCCGACCCCGGGCGGCCGCGGTGCCGACCCGCGCTAGTTTGTAAGACCAGTGTACAGGCTCCTCCCCCAAGTTTAGGACAACAGGTTTTCAGTTTCTAAAGGCATCCTCACAGACCATCCTCAATGTTCACAGATAGTCTCTACAGCAGACGCCGGGTTATGTTTCTCGCACGTCGGCCGCGCTGCGCTCGATAGCCCTCAACCACCGCGGCCCGCCGCGTCCCGAAATGGTAGCGCTTCCTAGCGTCGACCCGCGGTCGCAGTTCCGGGCGCGACGGGCGGCTTTACATTACATTAGTAGTATACAATAGTTACAGTTTCTTCAGCTACTCCGGATTAAGTATTTCACGTTTCTTCTCGGTAATTCAGGTTTTCTGTCCAGGCCACGGTTGTACAATGAGAGAGTTGGAGGTCCCGAGAACGTCGGGACGAAGAGAGACATCCGCCATCCGCATCTCGAGATAAGCTCCGCTTTGAAGTTATTTAAGCGATCCCTCATTCCGTTTCGTTGAATGTACTTCAGAAATGATTTCGGCTTACTCATTTCTGATCTTATATATTTGTTTGAAAAAAGATATAAATCGTTTATAAAAATTTATCTAAATTAATAATTTAACATCGATGATTCCTGTAATAAATATATAGTTTTGTATAAAATACGATTTCGTCGTTATAAGTGTTATTTTTTTCAAAATTTCAGATGTTAAACTTGCGAACGAGCCCCGTTCGCGCATATATATTTATATTGAATATAGAATGTCTTCTTATATGGAAACTGACTTCAACTCGCGCAAGTTTTCTTGAGCGGCCGTCCGGCCCGCGGTTTAGTACAAATACGACGGAGGGGGCGGCGCGGGGGGCAGGGGGGCCGACCGAAAATTATATTAAAATGACGTGTATAAAATTTTATTCAAAAGAGTATTTTTGTATCGATATTTCTAAAGTTGGTGTAAAGAGCAAAATTTCATAAATTATTATAGAAAAAAATTTAGATAAATTTAGACGTCTCGCGTTTTGTATTTACTTTTAAGGATAAGATCGAGGGATAAATTTTAGGATTTTTAAACATTTGTAAATAAAGAATACGTTAAGGTCGCCCCTACCCGCCGCGTGGAGTCCCCGTTATTAAATTATAGAAAAAAAAGTATATTAAAATGATAACCTAAATGTTTATATGACTCCGAGTGTAAAAAAGAGAAACTTCGTAAGGAAGCTATACTAGTGTAGGTGTGGGAATAGGAGCGATGCCCTGCAGAGAGCAGCGAGGTTGGCGCACTCACCCATTCTTAATACATACTTAATACTTATATTATTATATGAATCTACTTAAACATTAACATACGGTACATTGTCATAATGCTTATTATTTATCTCTTTAAGGCGTGTGTCTTTGTCTGTAAATGTTAGACTTTCAACTGTTCGGTGTACTAGTTTAACAAAAAAATATAAAACACTTTTATCGCAATGATTCAAAACAATACATGTATACTTACCTTAATGAACGTTCTTGACTATTGATGATATAACGATGCAAAGGCAAAAAAAATAAAAACCCTTTTGTTGATCATTTGTCTGCGATACATTGAACCACCTCGCGTGGTGAATTGTCGATCCGGATCATGTATGTTTCTTTCATTAATATAACGAGTAATAAAGCTAAGCTTTTATTTGAAAACTGACTTTCAATCATTTTCCCAAACTGTTTCCCATATTTTTATGAATGTTTTTTTTTTATGGTGGAAAAGGCATGTTCTAAATCTTGGTGGATAAACAAAGACATGTTTCTAAATCTTGAACGATAAACAAAACCATGTTCTTAATTGTGAGGCATATAAAAAGGTTTGTATTTAATCTTGATGGATAAACAAAGGCACGTTGGAAATAATAAGGCTTATACAAAGGTATGTATTTAATATTGGTGGATAAACAAAGACTTGTTCTAAATCTTGACGGATAAACAAAGCCATGTTCTAAATTGTGGGGCAAATAAAAAGGTTTGTATTTAATATTGATGGATAAACAAAGGCACGTTGGAAATCACGAGGCTTATACAAAGATATGTATTTAATATTGGTGGATACACAAAGACGTGTTTTAAATCTTGACGGATAAACAAAACCATGTTCTTAATTGTGAGGCATATAAAAAGGTTTGTATTTAATCTTGATGGATAAACAAAGGCACGTTGGAAATAATGAGGCTTATACAAAGGTATGTATTTAATATTGGTGGATAAACAAAGACATGTTCTAAATGTTGACGGATAAACAAAGCCATGTTCTAAATTATCAGGCATATAACAATATTTGTATATAATATGGATAAACATGAAATATTATGCCAAATCGTGAGGCATATACAAAGGTATGTATTTAATTTTAATGGATAAACAAAGACATTTTCTAAATCGTAGCGGATAAACAAAGCCATGTTTTAAATTATGGGGTTCATAAAGAGGTGTGTATTTAACAGTGATGGATAAACAAAGGCATTATCTACATCGCGATGCATAAACAAAGACGTGTTCTAAATCTTCACGGATGAACAAAGGCATATTCGTAATCATGGGGCACATACAAAAGTATGTTTTAAATATTGATGGATAAACAAAGGCATCTTCTAAATCTAGGTGTGTATTTACCCTCATACTTTCTTCAAAGACAAGTTCTAAGTATACATAGGTTGAAACCAAAAGTATATTATAAACCTTGGTGGATAAAGAAGGTGCCCTCTGAATCTAGGTGGATATTTATCCACATACTTTATTTAAAAACAACAAATCTGGGTGGAAATCAAAAGTATGTTTTAAAGCTTGGTGGATAAACAAGGCATGTTCTACATCTTGGTGGTTAAAAAGGCAATGTCTAATCTAGGTATCTACAATCTTTACTTGTATCGATCCCAGGGGAGATAAAAATAAACATTAGAGATTTTACGCTTTAATATTTATTTAACACTACCCTGGACCGGTTCCTGAAGCACAGGAGTGATCACCTTACGTTCATGTAAATAACGATCATGGTAACAATGCGTCATTACGATGCAGTGCCTTATGCACCATTGGCTGCGGATAAGGTTGAGAAGTTGATAATTTTTTTAAGGCTTGGAGCTTAAAAAGCATTTAAATACAATGGAGTCCTGGTATCAACCTTAATACATGGATATGGTATGATATGGGGTACTTCTAGAAAAATTTGTGATGGATTTACAAACTTGTATTTATTTAGATTGGCAGTGACAGGGATATTGAAAGCTCTTAAATTTAAATTCACAGTAAAATCGGGATACAACTTTATGTTGTTTCACATTTTCAATAAATTTCACAACTTAGTTAAAAAAAACGTTGCTTTACAAGAGCAGATCTGTCAGAAAGCCTAGATGCTTCTGTATCAGATCTGGGCATGCGGTGGGACAGCTTTCAATATAATGCATGGATATTGTGGTTGAAGTTAATAACAAAAATAAGCAAAGAACCAACGCAGCCGTTGTATCATTGTGATTAATATGCGGCAAAACGATATATCATATATCGTAGTCATACAGGAGAAAGTGACCAAGTGCATTTTTTACAAGAATGTGATTATTGCCCATTTGATATCTTACTAGCTTAATATTGCCCTGAAAAAAATCCCAAAGGATTTTAAACTTGGAATTACTTATTAAAAATTACTGCATTGATGGTTATTTTCTTACCAAGCAATAGCGACTTAAATTGCCTTAATGAATATTTTACGTTTTGTTAGTTGGTCACTTTCTCCTGTACGACTACGGTATATTCGAATGGTGAAATAAGGAAAGAATGCAAGATAGAGGTCGTTGAGGATAAGAGATAAACGAAAAAAGGTGTGTTGAGACATGACTGGACATGTAATGAAAATGAGTAGGGAAAGAACATTTAAGGCCATACTCACAATAACTGATCTCATTCAGCGTTCGGCAGCGCTAGAAGCCGCTCGTAATGACGCCCGATTTTGTTTTGAAATATACAATTTTTTTTGTTTTGTTTTTTGCAATAAACATTCAATTAAAATTAAAATTTTTTATTTTGAATTCTTCACCTTTCCACAACTTTTTTCTTTTCAAAACCATATATTTATTTCGATGAATAACTAATTTTTTTTTAACATTTTGAGTGTGTCCAAATACTTGTTCACAAAATCTGGATTATCTCCAATTACAGGAGTTATTTTCGGACCTCCCATACTAATATAAGAGTTTCTGCTTAATAAAAAGCTTCTTTACATCTCACCAATAGATGTCTCTAGGGAAGTTCTAATGATTCAAGAACAAGGTTTCTAAATTGGTTCATATATACAGAACTTCCAAGAATTTGAGTAGTGTGGTTGTCAATAATGGGTAGAATTGGTGAATGTTACAGTGTGTAAAGTGATCACTTAAACCAGCCTATGACGGTCGTCAGCCCCGTAAATGCCCAGACTTCCATATTATTCTTCATCTTTGATGAGATGTCAAAAAATAATATATTTTTTTCAATACGAAAACAGTGTTTTAAGAAAAAAATCAATATAAGTCAAATGTTAATAATAATAAAACCCTTATCCGCACCCCAATGGTGCATAGGGCACTGCGTCATATAAACGCAGTGTTATCTTGATGGTTTACACATGAAGGAAAGGTGATCAGCCCTCCGCTTCAGGTACCAGTCCAGGGTAATATTGAATAAATATGACAGTGAAAAAATCACTTATATTTATTTTACCCCCCTTGGGAATCGAACCCGGGACCTCCAGAACGGTAGCCGAGCGTGCTGACCATTACACTACGGAGGCGGATGTTTTATGAAAAAAAATCAATATAAGTCTAATGTTACTTGGGTTTAAAGAAAGTTAAGTTGCTATAAACCCTACATACGTTAAAACGTATGTAGGGTTTACAGCCGGGGAAAAAAGACAAAAAAGGGTGTTAAACTTGGCATGATCAAAACTTATTATAATTTTAAATATTTGGACCTCCGTGGACACACACGAATGTGGAAGAGAGGAAGATGATAGTGGCGTGGCGTTATTTCTTCTCCCCCTACCCTCGTGAAAAAAGACGGGAAGCGATCACTTTGTTAGCTAGTCAATATAATAAATAATACATTTGGATAATTAATATGGCGCCAATGAATGAGTGAGGAAAGAACGGTAAAACAAAATTATGAGGCGAATGTTAGCGGGAAAAGAAGCAGAGGAAGACCGAGAAAAACATGGCACGATCAGGTATGCCAAATACTTGAAAGTGGTCAGTTTAGGAGTCGTAACAATCGGCGGGTATGTATGAGGAGATGCATGAACGTGGAAGAGGCGAAGAATGTTTGCAAGGACAGAGTGGTGTGGCGCTCTATTCTCTCTGCCTACCCCTGCGGGGAAGCGGCGTGATGGTTAGTTAGTTAGTTAGTTATATAGCGCCATTTTCGTAAAATAATGTCATTTGGTAAATCCGACTAGTTATTTAATACATTTTTCAAAAGGATTTTCATAAATACTGAGACTATACAAAAATGTTTTTTATGTAAGATTCCATAAATATATATTTTTTTTCAATAATCTTGGCGTAAAATTACGGAACAAAATCCACCAATAAACCTTTATTATTCGTTCAAAATGATACGACCAGCGACATCTATGTTTGAGACGGGAAAGCGTTTGAAGTGTCGTCGTGTTGTAAAAAGTGCCATCTATCGAAAATTAAGGTAACTTTCTTAAATTGATACCTTCTAAATTTGTATGCTATTTTGTTAAGCTTACATTTTAGTGTCGCTGATCAACAGATGTCAGTAAAGGACAGTTCTCACATGCCTGAACAAAAATATTTTATTCTATATTTCTATTTCTACATTAGTTAAAGCCCAGTATTCGTTATCGTAACTCTTTTTTTTACTTAATGTAGGTAAAATTGTACGGAATTGATTTCTTTATTAATACACCGTTTTTGTATTGAAAAATATTTTTTTTTTAGAAATAATTTATGGTGTTGAAAAGAAAAGAGTAACTGAAAGGAGTGGAGTAAAAAAGTTTTTTTTTATTTAACTTCATATACATTTAAAAAAATATATATCTATGACAGATTCTTAAAAAAAATCGGGCGCAAAAAAGCGTGTGACCTCTACGGTGGTCGCGGGCGGTGATTGAATTCTGTATTTCCATTGTATCTCCTTAATAATATTCATTAATAATATGCTTAAAACAAATTTAGCATATGGGAAATTTGTTATTCATAAATAATAAATAAATACATTTATACCAACCTGATGTAGAGCTCTTTTCATGAGACAATGCTTGATTTGATTAATATTACACTTAAATTAGCCTATGACAGGTCGCAAGCCCTGTAAATACCACGACTTTTATGTCTCCTCCATAAATGTTGAAATGCCATAACGTATAAACTAATTTACCTTACTGTTGTAGTAACTTACTTAAGTATCACCAAACTGAGTTCTTATAACTAGTCAGTGTCCGGGGCAAGGAATATGACGACGATCCAAACATCAATACAAGGAAACAAATGTATAACGATTGAAACGTATCAAAAAAATTATCTCAGAATATGATTTTTTGACATTCATCATTTTATCCCCATGGTCTTCATATAAATACATATCTTCACGAGATGCTCGGATTTTTCATACCATGCATTCACTTCACCAAAAATATGTATTTTTTATTCTAGATATAATTAATATTTAAAGCATTTATTTTTTTTACATTTTTTTTACAAAAAAGTTAATGACATTAGTATATAACCACTCACCGAGATTTTCATGTCTACCGGTTTCGAGACGTACCCGTCTTTTCGTCAGGACAATCACTAACACAGCATGCAAACAATACCACCCTTCACCACCATAGCACCATTTCCACACTTAAAACTACACAAAATGTTTAACCCATGCGATTTTCGGTCGACCCGAAGACCAAAATGCACTACAGGTTTCAGCACAAACACGCGTTACGAGCCGAGGTTAAAAAATATATTTTTTAATGAAATAAAAAAATTAAATAGCTTTGTTTTTAACCACTTTTTTATTGGTGCTTTTCTCCGACCGGTTTAGACAAGAAGCTAGTCATCGCCAGGGTTAAACCTGCGAAAAACATTCATGAAACAATATTTTTTATTCTGTTACTTACTAATTTATTGTAATTTATTAGCAAATAGGTCGAAATATTTGCACACAATGAAAACAATTAACAAAGACTGACAATGTATACAATAAGATGTCATTTAAACAAAAACTTTGTTACTTATTGTTAAAATAAGTAATTCAAGGGAATGGAATCCATTTAGAATTCAAAACAATTGATATTTAATTATATTGATTTAAATTGAAAAGAATGTTGAAAAAATATAATTTTCTGGGAAGAAAATATTTTACCACTCCTACTACTACCATCACGCCGTTTTCCCGAAGGGGTAGGCAGAGAGGATGGAACGCCACACTCCTCTGTCTGACTCTAGCTTCCTTCACATCCATACATGTTGTCATACATGTCCTCCGTTTACGCAGACTTTTGACACCGCCGGATTATAGGTACTCATTGATCTGATCGTGCAAAGCTTTTTTCTGTTGTGTTCTCGCGCTCACATTCGCCATATATACTTTCTTAGTCATTCTCTTGTTATCCATTCGCTCCACATGTCCATCCTTAAAGAACTCTGTTTAATCATTTCAAACATCCCTAGTTCAGCCTTACATTCCTCTCAAATAACTTCGTTTTTAATTGTCATTTAATGATCTTCCACACATTATTCTTAGGGAGCGCATTTCGACGGCATCCACTCTGCTTTTATCCTTCCTTTGCCAGCTCCATGTTTCGCTTCCATTAAATTTTCATTATCCAAAAAACGCGTTCTTCAGCTTTTCATGATGTTTCAGAACTTTTCAATATTATTCAAAAATTATAGAACATTTCCTGAAAAGAATTTTTAAGACTCAATTTTTTTTGTCGATAGGAATCATTTTTACTCAATTTATTTTACCTTTTTACCATTATTTTCAGCATCAGCAATTTTCGGGCGCTGGATTCAGTACTTCTTTTTCACATTTTTTTTATTGTTGTATATATCTATTTATTTATTTGTTGACATAAACATATGTAATACTCATATAACTTTGACATGATACAGGGTCCTTAAGGTGATGTATTCACGAATTGCAACGTATTACTTTTGTACATATATAAATATATATTTTTTAAATTTATTGGCAAAGCACCCAACTTTGCATATATTTATTTTACCATAATCACACTACTTACGAATGATAAATGAGGTGCGACAAAAAGATTAATATTTTTATTCTTAATTTATTATTTCTGTCAAAAAATGTATGATCAACAAGCCTAAAGGCTTTGTGAGGTGAGGTCTCAAGCTAATTTATACAATAAAAGGTTTTTCGTAGTTAAATAAGATCCACAGCGGACCGTTTTATTTTTATTTTTCAAGTAATTAATTTATAAATACTTACATCATTCGTAAGCAAAGGGTTCACAGTAAAGAAGTAAAAACTACAACACTTTGAGTGTGTCCAAATACTTGTTTCTGTTAATCAAAAAGCTTGTTTTCATCTCACCAATTGATGTCTCAAGTGAAGTTCAAGTGATTCAAGAACATTGTTTCAAAATTGGTTCATATATATAGAACATCCAAGAATTTGAGTAGTGTGGTTGTCAATAATGGGTAGAATCAGTAAATGTTACACGTGTGTAACTGTTACATTTACTACACACGTGTGTTACACGTGTGTAGTAAATGTTACAAGTGATCACATAAACCAGCCTATGACGGTTGTCAGCCCCGTAAATGCTAAGACTTCCATATTCTTCTTCATCTTTGATGAGATGTCAAAAAATGATTAGTTAATACTACGTTGCAATACCGTTTAAGGAAATAGGAAAGTTTAAGGTTAAATTTAATAAAAAAACAGGCAATGTAACTTAATATTTTATTCATTGTATATTAGGGTGGGCTATTTTTTTGCGAATTAAATTATGAAAGGAGTCCAAAAAGTTGCCTTTTGAATTACTTATAACCTAAAAATATTTAAAAAAATATTCAATACAATTTTTGGCCCTCAACAAGAGCTTAAAGTTAATAAATCGATGACTATTTCTTTTACTGTACCCTACTCCTTCCCAAGGGAAGGTTCTACAAGGCCTGCATGTGACAAGTCACACGCAGGCCTTGTAGAACGCTGCGTAAAGATAGTGACAGAAGCCTCGATGACGGTAACTTGCTAGAAAGCAAGAGATCTTGTTATACGAACGAAAATAATGCCCAGGACTAAAATACCATCATTCAATAGTAGAAACATTATGAATCATAAATATTGCTTTTATTTTCATATTCTGCTTTATATAGAAAAATCTGTGAATTTCGTGATATTAATAATTAAAAAAATATGTTTTAATTGTAGAAAAAAAGCAATTTCAAAGATTTGAAATAAACTTTTTTTTGAGTTTTTACTATTCTTTTATTTACGATTGTTTCTCATAAAATAAAAATTTGATATTTTGTGGAGATTGAGAATTTTACTGAAAAATACCAAAATATATAATATTAATTTCAAGTCTCGGTTGAGGGCAAAAAGTATCATGGAATAATTTAAAAAATATTTTTGACATTATGTAAAATCTAAAATGCAACTTTTTACACCACTTTCTCTTCGATATCTAAAAAAATATTTTTTCATACATCAACGGCCCACTCCATTGTACACGGTGGTACAGTTTTTCACATGTATGTTAGGTATATCGACATTGGAGACGGAAAATTTACACAATACCTATGTATAAAGCAACAAAAAGAACACGGACTTATAATAACATGATACTAATTAATATCAAAATAATCCTTAAATAATAAATTTTATATTTTCTACACATCTATAAGTAGGAAGTATTACAATTTTTTTGGAATCAATAATTTTAATCACACTATCGTTAAAAAACCGTACAGCCAAATGTGATGAAAACTGAAAAAAAACAGTAGTAAGTGATAAATTGTATATTATTTGTAATTAAACATATAAATTAATATCACACGTTAAAGGCTTCAAAAGCAATTTTCAGACAATCTACCTCAGATAGAAATTCAATAAAAACATAACGATGTGCTTATAAAAGTGTAAACAAATTATTATCTACATATGTAGGTAGGTAATAAAAAATATACATATTCATAAAACCGAGAAGTGGCCACTTATTTGTTTGATCCATTGAACCATTGAAATGGTCATTTTGCCGACAGACGTTTGGGAGAACGGCCATTCGACCAAATAAAACTCTTTTTCTAACTTGTTAGTTATGTTTGTCTCTCATTATTTATAGTAAATTATTATTTTTCAATAATTTATGAAAGATTGAGTTTTTTACAATCTATATGTCATTACTTGTTGACGTTTTGCCGAATGAGGATTTGATCAAATAAAGCTGTTTAAAAACTCATTTCTAACTTGTTGATTATGTTTATATGGCGTTATTTGTATGGTGAACTTTGGATTTTTTTTAGTAAATAATGATAGATTGAGTTTTTTTAAAAATTCTATATGTCGTTACATGTTGACGTTTCGCCAAATGGCCAAACAATTGTTATTTGTCAAAATTTACTTTTAACTTTTTGATTATATTTGTCTCGTACCCACTATTTGCATAGCCAACTATTGAAAAAAAAGGAGGTTATAAAAGGTTGGCGTTTTCACATTTTATAGGTCATTACATGACCAAATAAAATTGTCAATTGCTAAAATAAATTTCTCACTTGTTAATTATGTTTTTCTTACATTATTTGTATGGTGAATTTTGGAAAAAATATAATATACATTATGAAAGGTTGATTAATACTTATTGAAAGGCAATGTTCTAGCAGTTGATAATTGGGTAAATTTATTCAGTGAAATATCCATCCTCCCTAATACCCATCGGCGATTTTCGTCAACTTAGAGGTATAAAAGATAAAATAAGTAGCCAGTCTCGTATTTTGTTTAAATCATGAAAATAGCAATGCATAATATGACACGGAAATAGGTATATACTTCAAAACTTTCAAGGTTCCGAATTAATCTTCTTATATTATAATAACGCATATATTTTTAAACTGTTTATAAAGTTTTAAACCACTTAGACGGAATATCGGACCTAGGTTTTTTATATTTACAAATGTATGACGATGCTACATGTAAACTTTTTTGAAAATATATTATAATCTAATTTTCCCTTCAATATAATAATTCGGATGCATTACACTTACACAATGTTTTTAAAAAGGTACTTTTAATGTAATATGATACACCAATAGCGAGAAATGTGGACTCAGTTTAAAAGTGAAAGATTATATCTAATTTAGTTCCTAGTTGCTAATAACTGGAATGAATACTGACACTTGTGTTGACAATGTGAAAAAAAAATTAATTTGAAATATATAGTAGTAAAACCATAAACCTTAGAAAATGTATGCACATTTTATTGATTATTCATAATAATTTTGTATTATTTATTTTGTATTTAGTATTTAGTAATTAGTAACATTTTATTGATTATTCATAATAATTTTGTATTATTAATTTTGTATTTAGTAAAATACTACCTCAAGGGCGCTTTGCTGTAATACAGGGTGGCGCCAAATTGATCACCCTAACAGAAGATATTATAATTTTTGCAAATAGCATCGTACGTCAATCATATTTGATATTTGTAAACTAGACAGCTGTAGTATATATAAAAAATGGTAAACGGGCATAAATATGTATCAATGCTGGCGGTAGCCACTTGACACATATCATCTTTTCCAGGTTCAAATAAATATTTTCATCACTGAAAATAATTTTTTTAAATTTTTTCAAAAAAATATTGAAAAACAAATTTGGATGATTTATTTTGCGGCACCTTAAATCTGTTTGTATCCTTCAGTAGTCTAGTTCACAAATTTCAAATATGATACCCAAACGACTAAATTTGTAAAAATAAAAGCATCTTCCCATAGGGCGATTAATTTTGCGGCACACTGTATTAAATGATACATTGTTAATTTTCGGACAAAACATTATTTTGGGTACAGTGTCAGATTTTTTGGTCAAATTTGTCGGATCTAGTACATCTAGTACGTGTCCGTTAGGATCGTATAGCCATCGAACGTAATTCTTATACAATTAAAAAATATAGCAAGGAAGGAAGTTAAGTTTCATGTTTTGTAATATTTTAAATAATTATTTAAAAACACAGAATTAATCAATCCACCAGGTATTAACATATAATATTTAGATTATATATTGATACCTGATTGATTGAAAATTACAAAAAAATATTTTGATCTAGTAAGTACATTTATTGCCAAATATTTAAACAAAAACAATTGTGTGCATACATTTACTAATGATTATATTCATTTATACTATATTTATATATGAAAATGGCGTAAACGAGAGATTATGTTAATTTATAATGTCTCATACTGTCAGCGACAAATTTTGACAGGGCTCTTGTAACAGTAAAATAATTCAAAAAGAAAAAGTTAAGATTATTTTTATTAATTGTTTATATTTAATTGATTATGTGTATATTTGTTTAAAAAAATGATCAAGTGCTTGCATTGTAGAATAACATGATGAATTAAATATAAAAATATAATAATTGTATAAGACCACTTTTTGAGTTATTGTAGAATAATGTTGATGGAAACATCTTTAGTTCTGCATAAGAGCATCTGAAGTTCTCGAAACTAGCCGTGTTTACGTTAATAAACTCAAAAAAGTGGTATTATACAATTGGTTTATTTTTAAATTAAAAAATAGAAGGTATCTTCAGCTATTTGTATGGATATAGTAAATTTCCCGAAAACGCTTTTAGAATAATATGTACAAATATTTTAATAAAATAAATCAAGCATTACATATAAAAATCAAAATATAAGAGGATGAGTTATATTTTTTGTATGAAGTCGTTGTTCATTCCAGTATGCATATTTATATTTTGTACAATTAATTAAAAATAATGATAAAAAACATTAATATATTGCAACCATAACATCAAACACACTTTTTATATAATGTTACTTTTATATTAGTGGTTATACCTTAAATGTATACTTTATAAATAATATTACACTTTATAACACAGTAACGTATCATGTAGAGTAGTTTAATTTTATGAATTCGGATTTTAATCACATTTTAAAATACCTGTATTAAACTTATCCAAAGTTACGAAAAATTCTAATTCATTAATTGTTCGTGAGATTACGAGAAGAAAAAAAATTGATGCATTTTACACCAGAACCAATAAACAAGCACTTAGATAATTGAATTTACTAACGATTAAAAAGAAAATGGATTTTTTAAAGAAATTTTACAGAGAAATCAGGCTGATTCCATTTTTTACAAAATCATAAAATTGTAGGCTTGCCAAATTATCCATATAATCATTAATTTACAGATTATTATTAAAATAGTTTTGCAATAAATGTCTCGGTTGTGGTCCCGTGGTTAGTGTCGTGGACTGAGTCAAGGTTTAGGGGTTCGAACCCACTCCACCATGACTTGACACCTATTTATATTAACGGGCAAATTGAGCCTACAAAAATAGTGTAAAATAAAAATTTATGTTTGTATAATAAGCGCACCAATTTATTTCATTGCATATTTTGTATGTTTTTAAACAATAAATTATAAAAAAATCGAGTCAAAAGAAGGCGTATTTTCATTTCATCATATTTTGTACAAATTTTGTAATAAACACAAATAGGAAAACACTTTATAAAAAGAAAACTTCATAAAATGACACAAGAAAAGTGAAAAGTATTAGCGTTAAGTTCACTCATATTTATTTTACACAATTACCATATCACTGCAGTTTGAAGGTTCTAGTGCTAATAATACACCAATATAATAAGTTACATACCAAAGATGTCATATAGATTTAAAAGAAAAAAAATAATGTTTAACATACATAAGCTTATTTAAAATGAGTAAACATGAATATAGCTTGCACACAAATAAACATAGAAAAAAATATAAAGTAGCAATACAACAAAGACAATATAAATGAAAAATGCATACGTAAAAACAACAATAAAAAACAACCTCATTCACAATATGTTGTGTGATAAATATGTTGATTTTACATAATAATAATGTAGGTACATTAATATAATTTTAAAAGTACATTTAGGTGAGGCAATTGACGGTATCGTAAATCACGTATATTTATCATTTATATATATATATATATATATATATATATATATATATATATATATATATATATATATATAAATATATGTATATATATATATAAATATATATATATATATATATATATATATATATATATATATATATATATATATATATATATATATATATATATATATATATATATATATATATATATATATATATATATATATATATATATATATATATATATATATATATATATATATATATATATATATATATATATATATATATATATATATATATATATATATATATATATATATATATATATATATATATGTATATAGTTATCCCTGAAAATAAGTGATTTCGTCAATATCTGCAAAGCTTTTGCGATAAGCTTTTCTAAATTAAATTTATGTTTTAAATGAACGGACTAGGCTAATCAAATAAAAAAATGGTACATACTTAGTACAGTTACAAAAAACAAATATTTTAATTGTACGTGTTGTGTTAAATTTAATTGAAAATTATTCGATGAATTGAATGAGTTTCATTGAAGAAAATAATAAGTTTAAAAAAAAACTTTAATTGTACATACGTGTTATTTATATGTACCTATATAAACGAGTATATACAATTTTTTAACATTCACACAACATTCAGAATTAAATATTTATATTTATAGTAATTTAAGTTCTAAAAAAACTCATAGTTTTCATGTATGTACAGTTTGAATGCAGATATAGCAATTACACTTTCTGTATAATATGTAAATTTCCGTACGTCTTACAAATCGGAAAGCATATTTTATACTAAAAAAAACAACAACAAAAATATGTGATTCGAGGAGCTTAAGCAGAATTTCATAATTTTAAAAAGGAACTTTTGTATACACTTAATGATTAAACATTTTTACAAGTTGACTGCATTCCTTTTGTTCTAGTGCCCATTTCTTAATGATTAAAACCTAAATATGGAATTCTGAAAGAATCACATTTAGCATAAATAAACGATGAACTTCTTAGAACTGTGTTTGGTAGATGCACTGAGGTTGACATTTTCACATTTCTAAATATACTTAAAATTAATATATGTAATAGTACAAAACAACTTTACTGGCTTTCCATTTGTACATTTTAAAAGTACTTACAATATATATGAAATTGGGGACGCAACGCAGAAGCTTTTTAAATAGGAAATACGGTTTACAGTTTCTCTTAATAAGGTAAGGGCTTGTTTTTCACAAATAAAATGTATGTTAACATATTGAAGTTTTTAATTCAGCGTTTTATATCACAGTCGACAGACTATTATACTATCAGCGTACCCCACTTAGCATACAGTCTCTTTGCATTTTTTTTTACAAAATTAGTAAGAAACATTCGAATTCCTAACTAACCTTTTACTTACCATCGTGCCTTTTCCTTTCTGAGAGGCAGAGAGGATAGAACATCTCAACACTATAGGCAAACATTGTTCGCCTCATCCACATTCAGTCATCTCCTCATGCGTGCTTGTCGATTATTCCGGCTCCTCTCCACTCTAAGTATTTGAATTATTTAATTAAATAATCAAACTACTTCCCCACAGGGGTAGGCAGAAAGAATAGAACGCCACCCATTCTGTCTTTGCGAAAATTCTTCATCCCTTCTACATTCATGCATCTCCTCATACATACCTGCTTATTATCCCGACTCCTGAGGAAGTATTTGACGAATCAAAAACTTCCTCTGTTTCTATTTCCAAACTACATTCGCTTCGTAAAGTTGATTTTCCTTTCTTTGGTCACCCATTCTTTCCTCAAATCTATACAATCACAACACACCTTACTTAATTTGACGGATAATCCATTATGTCCGCCTAACATGCATTCCTTATTTCAGTATACGAACAAATATTTAAGTAAATCACATATCGAGTGAATTCAGGCTACATTCATTCTCATACATAACTTACAATTGAAAATAAAAAATAGCTTAAATGGCTGTTTGTCAATAGATAAGAAATTTTAGATATTAAAATATTTATTAATATTCATATTTTTTTGACTGTCGCAAATATTTTTATGTATCTAAATCGTCGTATGCTATGTTGGGGTAAGCTTAAATAAATTTACTGCATGCTTTTAGCTTTCTAGTGTCTGTAGACTGAAATTACGAAACACTGTTTAGGAAAATTAGCCCATATAAAGTGTTAAACAATGATGAAGTATGGTTTAGCATGCTATCAGTTTTATCCATACACATTCAAAAGATTTACACAGATATTTAAGTAGACGAGTGAATGATAGTGCGATAAATATCCCATGAAGCTTTGTATGCATCATGAATATTTATTTTTTTGAAAATACCACAGATTTATTATTTATTGATTTTGCATTTACTTTGTGAGATAAAATGGCGATTTAATTATAAAAAAAATTAAACGCTTGTAAAACACCACTATTGAATCTAACAAAGCATACACGACTAGTTTCGAAAACTATAGCTAATAAGAAAATTTGTACGATTTAAGTTTTTTATTTACATTTCTTATCGGAACTGCATTTTAAATAATGAAATAATAAGTATACCTTAAAGTTTTTTCTAATTTTATTTTATTTGACCAGTGATCGGGTTTCATCATCATTAGAAAGAAGAAGAAACTATTAAATTGTAATTTATTATTAGATTAAAACCAATATTTTTAGCTTTTCCACTTTTTTATTTGACCAGCGACCGGGTTTCGTCGTTACCGGCATCATCAGACTGGTGATCAGACCAGTCTGATGATGTCGGTAACGACGAAACCCGGTCGCTGGTCAAATAAAAAAGTGGAAAAGCTAAAAATATTGGTTTTAATCTAATAATAAATTAAAAATGCAATTCCATCACGAAGTGTCAGTGGATAATATAAATCTATTATTAAATTGTTGTTTTATTATAGAGATCACTTGTAGTTCTCGAAACTAGTCGTGTTTACATTAATAAACTCAAAACTGGTCTTAAGAAAGTGTTTTATTTTTATATTTATATATAAAATACCAAAATTAAACACAGTGGATAAATTATAAGCAATTATGAAACCGTTATCCGTTTTCTTAGTATAAATAAATTGGACGGCCAAGTTTTTCTCCTCATAAGTTCAATTGAGCATGTTTTGTGATGGCAACTCGGCATATATGACTTATCTAGAATACACGATTAATTTAAATCGCGGTGTTTAATGAACATATTAAATTATTTAAATTTATTGTAAAAAGTAAATATGATAACTTAGACATTATGATTTCTTCAACTGGACCGTCCAATATAAATATTTTTAAGGTTTCCTTAAAAATATAAATGCCAACTTCGTTGTGATGAAAATATGATTAAAAATGTATTACAGTAACACCCCGACTTACGTCAATTCTCAGATACGTAAAATTACAGAAATATCGTGTTGTATTTTATACAACTTGAAAACAAAAAAAATATTGTTTTCTTTTGATTACCTAGTCGAAAATATGTTGTCACATTGATAATTTTCCCATATTATAATAGATGAATTGGTATGCTTTAAAAAAAATATATGTGTCGAAAATGGAACACAGATTTTTCCTTCCTAGCCAATAAGGATTATTTAAACACAATTCGCTTAGAAAAAATCTTTTATTGAAATGGTCAAATACATTAAAAAAAAGTTATCGTTAAACTTCATTCTTTATTCAAAAATATATTATTTAGTTTCATGGAAGAAATCAATGAATTCAATAAGAGCAATGCTAATTCATTGAAACGTTCAAATACATTATTTATTTAAAAATGTATAATTAAGTTTCATGGAAGGAATCTAAGAATTCAACATGAGCACGCTTTATTTATTAAAACGTACAAATAAATTATTTATTTCAAATTTTAATATTTAGATTAAAAGAAGAAATTTAGGATCTCAACACGAGCAATGCATTGAAACGTTAAAATACATTATTTGTTTAATTTTTATTTAAAGATTCATGGGAGGTATGTAAGAATTCAACATTAATGACAATTACTACAGAGGTAGGAGTGTTACTGAACAGTACATAAACATATGTTTGATATAAATTTTATCTTTTAAGCTTCTGCATGCAATGTTTTCAGCAAAAATATCTATTTTAAATCTTAGAGGGTACCTACATACACATGTATATTTTTAAAATTAATAACCCTTAAACTTATGGCGTAATGTTAAGGGTTACGCGTTATTACATAAAATGACAATATCTTCTTTCAGATTGAAGATCCAGTGAGACTTGAGGTCCATGATTTTAATATTGATTCTTCATTGATGATTACCTGGTACAATCTTCTCCCGATGCAGGACTCGTGGAGTGAGAAAAGTAAGTTACAGATCTGAAAAAAAGGAAAAAGAAGTATGACAATTTGTATTGTGTTTTGAATATTGAAAGCATTAACTTTGTGGATCATATTGATATATTATTTCGAGAAATAAAAATACTTTGTGTTCTGATCCACTCACATTTTTATTAACCAACGAGTTTCAACAACAACCTGTTGCCCTCTTCAGGGTTTCAGTAATAAATGAAACCCTGAAGAGGGCAACAGGTTGTTGCCGAAACTAGTTAGTTAATAAAAATGTGAGTGGATCAGAACACAAAGTATTTTCATTTCTCGAAATAATATAACAATTTGTATTACCTAATGTTTCGACATTCACATTCATTATAAAGTCGTTGTTATATTCTTTTAAAGGTTCATTTATTGGAAATTGAAATATGGACCAGGAATTGGGAATCTGTCATAGCAGTGTCGCAAAACGAAGTGTCGCATTATGAAGTTATTGATATACATTTATTGATTTGGTGTTTAATTTGTAGAACTCCATTTTAATTTATGTATTATTCTTAAATCAAACACAGATTTTTTAAGGCTACTAAGTTGTATTATATTAACAAAAACACATAAAAAATTATATTGTGACAATTATTTCGCCTTGTTAGTGCATTATAAAACGAATGTGAAGATTAAATGGACTACGGTCCTTATGTAGCCATACAATTTTAAATGACAGCTTTAACAAGTGCAAAAATAATTTATGGGAGACAACAATAGCTAATGGGGGATGTAGGTATGTACCCTTATATATTTATTTTCTGGGAAAGCAAGAATTTATTGACATGGCAATTTTTTTAAAGAATTAATGTTTTAAAGCTAAATACAATTGTTGGTAATATTATTTTTAAGAATTTATATTTATAATTTAAATTAAAAATTAAAAGTTTTACATTTTTTTGTAGGTCTATTTATTGGAAATAAAAATATGGACAAGAAATTAGAAATCTGTTTTAAAGTCAACATGCTAGAAAAAACCATAAGAAACCGAAGTGGAGCATTATAAATTTGTTGTTATATTCTTTAATGGGTCCATTTATTATAATAGCAGTTTTAGCAAATAAAAATCTATCAGCGGAAGCTAAACTGGCAGTACACAATGGAGTTCTGGTTCCAACCCTTATGTATGGAAGCGAAGCATGGAGTTGGCAAAAGGAGGATGAAAGCAGACTGAATGCAGTCGAAATGCGATCCCTCAGACGATTGTGTGACAAAACGATGTTTGATAGATGTTCGAATGATGAAATAAGGAAAGAATGTAAGGCTGAGATAAGCATTATCGATAAAATTAAGAAAGGTGTGTTGAGATGGTTTGGACATGTAGAGCGTATGAGTGAAGAAAGAACAGTTAAACAAATTTATGAGGCGAATGTAGTTGGAAAAAGAAGCAGAGGACGACCGAGCGTATGTCAAATACTTGAAAGCGGCCGGGTCAGGAGTCGTAATAATCGTCGGGTATGTATGAGGAGATGCATGAATGTTTGCAAAGTTTGCGAAGAGGCAAATAATGTTTGCAATGACAGAGTGGTGTGGCGTTCGATTCTCTCTGCCTACCCCTGCGAGGAAGCGGCATGATGGTTAGTTAGTTAGTTTTTTTATTATAATTTAGTGCATGGACAAGGAATTGGAAATGTTTTTCAGCAGTCAACATGTTATAGTAAGAAACGGAAATGGCGCATTATAAAGTTATTTTCATTTTCATTTATAAGTCCATTCATCAAAGTTTAGCGTATGGACAAGGAATTGGAAATCTGTAACGGAGAACGTGTAATATTTAGAAACCGAAGTGGCGCATTACAGAAATAAGAACACACACACTAATATATTTAATCAGCATTTATTATAGCACCTATAGTGATGTGTGGCTGAGTGCATCGTGTCATGTAAACAGTAACATGTTCATTACAAAAATGCACTATCTAGTACAGTGATCGGCAACCTACCCACTACGAGAATGTAAAATGTCAGTTGAATTACCCACTACGACAATTTAAATTATCCACCTAGAAAATATGATTTTTTGAAAACAAAAAAAAATATTTATTCATTGAAAAAAAACAATAATTACAAAAGTAAAGTATATGAGTGAAAATGTATTTTTATCACGTTTAAGTAAATAACTAAATATATATCTACAACATTTTGTCCAAATACTTGTTCACAAATCGGGATTATCTCCAAATATGAGTTATATTTGCATTATTTTATGACATCTTAACATAGATGAAGAAAAATATGGAAGTCTGGGCATTTACAGGGCTTACTAATTTAATCCAGGATTCGGACCTCACGTACAAATGGAAAGAATCTATATTTAATAAAAGCTTTCCTCGTCCTACCATAGATGGCTCTTGTGAACTCGTGTGTACTGTGTTATGAGTTCAATCAATATATCTTAAAGTTTTGAAAATTCGAGCATTGTGCTGGTCGATCATGGGTATAATTGGTTATACCATGAATGTTACACGTGTAACGTGTGTAGTAATCACTTAACTAAGCCTCTGACGGTTGTAAGACCTATAAATGCCCAGATTTCCACATTCTTCTTCATCTGTGTTGAGATGTCAAAAAATAATGCAAATAACTAAAACGTGATTTTTCAACACTGTTATCATCCAACGTGAAGTGGTAATATTCCCTTACTGATGTGACACTGACAGTTCAACCGCTAACACTCACTCCATGTCGAAGTTAAAAAAAAAACGAAGAACTTTTACCCACTTATCAAATAAAAATTTTTCTCAAAAGGTTGCCGAACACTAGTCTAGTTTATTATTCATCCTCGTGTTTTGCAATTATCTCCTCCATAATATTATTATTCTACAAATTAAATTTATCAAATGAGTCTCCACTTTTTATTTTCTAAAAGATTCTACGTACATGTTTCTCAAACAAGGGGTATGTGTGTGTTTAGATAAACATTTCATAAATGTGAGGCAACTAGGTTGTTTTGTTTTCTGATGTTTATATCATTGCAAGGAAATCAATGTTTGTAATACTATTTCCGAATAATAATAAAAAATATGAAGGATAACATATTGTTGCAGTGGATTTCACTATTCAGTAAAAAATACCTTGTCTAACAATTCACTAATATACTAAAAAAACATAATTATTAAGTTATTCTACTAGACCAGAGAAGATATATATATATATATATATATATATATATATATATATATATATATATATATATATATATATATATATATATATATATATATATATATATATATATATATATATATGTATATATATGTTTAAATATATGTTTATTTAAAAGCAACATTCTCTTCACAAAAATATGCCCCATCTTTTCGATACTTAAAGGTATTGAAGGTATAAAATTTATATAACGATTTACGGATATTTTGTATTTTTGTGACACAGATATTTAACGGTTTGTTCACAATTCCTACAGCAATTAATTCACTGTATTCCGATTAAATATCATAATGCACCGAATTCCCAAATTCGTCAATAACTGTGACGTAGACTGTTTCGATAACTGAATATTTTCCCACGATATTATGTAACAAAATTATTGCTTGAGTTGGTATTTTAAAGAATTTTATGACAATACCAATAAACGATGTATAATATACAGTGGAACCTCCAATAACGAGCATAATTCGTTCCAGAATCTTACTCGTTAAGTGAAACATTTTTTGTTTTGACTGGCGCGAAAGTCTCGGCTCACAAGTGAAAGTCGTGAAAAGTGTACTTGCCCTTTCTCTGTAACTCGTCATGCGAAATGTCGCTCGTGAAGGGAGCAACTTTTTCACATTTTTTGCTCGTTACGCGAGCTTTCGTTGTGAGAGGTTTTACTATAACGCATTATCTTGTCGTCGACTTGCGGATTCTTTGGTTAACTGATAAGAGCACAAACTAGAGCAGAATCCTGTTTAAAGTTATCAGTTTATTTGTTTACGTTGTTTATGTTGATAAAAACGTTCTGATATAATAAAGCTACGAAAGTGCAATTATCGAGTTAAGAATATATCTGATTTCAGCTAACAAATTAATTATTGACTCCAATCGAAATGATTCGACAGAAGTGATGAAATTTAATTGACGGTTAAAGGGTTAATTGCACATTGCTTTTGATAGTGAAACAAATCCTTTCCTTAATTAAAAACACGTTACTTTAACATTGAAGGTACTCGTATCACCAACGTAACCTTAGCAAATTAAAAACGAAAACTTTAATTTAACAGGTATTCAAACATGTATTTAAAAATCGTTAGTTGGTTTGTCAGCCGAGACAATTTTTTTTATTGAGATAGGCGTGTAGAAATGTGTTCGATTATTAGTAGTTTGGTGAATGTTCCACAGTGTACAAAGTGATCACATTTATCGCAATAAGTCTTTGCTGAAATATCAATTAAAAAGAATATAAAATTAATTTCTTTGATATTAAATAATTAGATTCATAGACTTAATATTTTGTATAGAACACCAATTTAATGTGTTTTTTTTATGCATATCTTATTTTGAATGTTCATTTTAATATATTTTAATACAATGCATCAAGAAAAAATAATCGATAAATATATTCCTATATGTTTAAACCATGTTCAACACGTGTATTATATGTATGTATGCACCATTTTACCAATATGCAATGTTTCAACCCTCCAAATCTCCAATTTATATATGCAATTTGTCTTTTTAATTGTTATTATAACTGTGTTTTACTCCTACGATTCTATATTTTTTAATTCGTGTTATGGCAATAATTTTCGTTCTACAGTACGGAGTCAAAAATGTTTGAAGAACACTGGATTGAAAAACAGATCTAAGAACTTATTAGTACTTGCATTAAATGATCCTTCGCTCTTATTGGATGTATATTGTAGTAATAAATAATATTATAATGTTTGGATAGAAACATCGTAACAATGATAACATTTCTTATCTAAATTAGCCTTCATAACTAATTGCTGAGAAGATTCAGGCGAAAAAGTGTTCCTAGTCATTGCCATTTGACTTCTGCATCAGTTCTTATCAGTAGACCTACATGTAGACAACTCCTCTTACATACACTTAAGTACGTAATTAGAAACACAAGTCACCATACATACACAATCTCAACTCTTGAAACACAGGCATAAGTTTATATACATTGAGGTCTCAATAAGCACATATCGCTCACTGCTTTCAACAACGTCATATATCAAAAATCGATAATTTTCAGTTGTACATGTTTTCGGAATGCCCAAAAAATGTACTACATCCCAGTAAAAGCGCCATATTTTTAACTTTGTGTTAACCCGCTACAGGGCAGAAATGTTGTTTTTGCATTTTGAAGAAAAGGTATTGTTTAATTATTTTTTTAAATTAACTAAATATTTTTCAAACGTAGAAAAAACATTCAAGTTTTACCTTTAAAGATTCGTTGCATAATAAAAAGTTCAAGTAGTGGCTTGATATTTATTTTTAATACATTTTATTATATTTTTAAACTTTAAAAACCATATTCTGAAAAATCAAGTTTTTTGATATATGACGTTGTTGAAAGGAGTGAGCGAGATGTACTTGTATTATATATATATATATTTTTGACATCTTAACACAAAGAATATGAAAGTCTGGGCATTTACGGGACTTATAGTCATTGGCTTGTTTAAGTGATCACTTACACACGTGTAACATTCACCAATTCTATTCATGATGACAACCACAATATTCAAATTCTTGGAACTTCTAGATACATTGATCGAACTCGAAACATAGTGTTTGACTTCACTAGAACTTCACTAGAGACATCTATGATGGGATAAGAGAAGCTCTCGTATTTTGTACATGTATTTTCCTACAACTCTCAAAATTAGGTAAGTTTCATATACGGTGTTTGATGATGATGTTGAATACCTACTTCTAAACAAGAGTCACAATACATTTAAACAAATAGACGTATTTACCAAGTAAAAATTAAATATAAAACGAATCGATTTTACAACATAGCGGTTTTCGTACCACCTTAGTAAATATATATTTTTTTCATGTAAATATTTCATTTTCAAATTATTTTTTAAAGAAAATCCATAGTAGTTACAAATAAGTGTTTATAAAAGTGGTTTAACACAAGATAAACAATTGATGAAAAGGAGAATGTTTTAAAATCCATTTCATTTGAGTAATAAAGCCTCAGTAATAATAATTAGAATTACAACTTTTGATGATTTTTATAGCACCATTTTAGTAAAATACTACCTCAAGGGCTCTTATACAAATATGAATTATGATATGAAAATGATAATGGTAGATAAAAAATATTTATTTAAGAAAAACGTTGTCAATTTGCTGAGTCTGAATGGGAAAAAATGGGATATCTTGATTAACGTTACGTAAAAGAATTAGTTTTTTTTGTACAATAAAAACTACTTTTTACTTTGTGTAATATCAAGTTTTTAAACACTTGTTTGTGACTACCGGTTTCGGAAAATTATTCCATCATCAGGTCATTAAAATAAAATTATTACGATTTGACATTTGTATAATAATAAAATTTTTGAGAGAGAGAAATTTTTTTTTGTTGCCTTTCTCTCTTTCAAATTCAAATTATTTTTTAAACAAAATCCATATTTGTCACAAATAAGTGTTTATAAAAGTGGTATTACAAATAGTAAACTATGGATGATAAGGATAGTGTTTTAATGGTAAATACGCCCAGATATGTACGAGCGATATTCGAAGTGGCATAAATAATGTAATAAATCGATACACTTATCAGTAGACAATTTATTTCAAAAATGCATACACTCCACCGATAGTAAAATAACATTCTTCTATTCCTCCAGTCGCGAGTAGATAATATTGCAGCGGGATTTATGCTGTCGGAGTTGGGTAATTTACGATGTTCTTATGCCCGGGCGACGCATGGATGCAACGATCGTTCCACGGTTAATGGCGGCCATATAACTCTGCTGCAGATCCACCGAGGATCTGGAAACCAGGATTGAGGTTATGGAGACATTAAACCGAGACGTAGTTGGTATTTCATCGAATTAAACGGCCGCGGCCGCTCGGGGATCGCCATCAAAAGTGATTCAAACTGTCTCAGGTTTGTAGTGAAATTAAATCCGCCTCCCTGCTGCTATACAATATTCGCATCTAGCAATTTGCACGTGCCGGTATCTTGGTGCCATACATAAGGCCTCGGATGAAATTTCTATCTCGGTTAGCTAACATCTCAGAAATAGCGTTATCTAAAAACATTCATAGGGGAAGACAATATTCCGTTTTTACAAATTTTGAAGATGTAATAATCATGTCATGACCAAGTCCGCATATACATAGATTGCCAATGAAGGAAATTCAAATAAATTATAAACTCTCTTAAAATAAAGCTTTGAGAATAGTGCTTAAAAAATAGATAAGAATGTTGAAAAAATGAGAGAAGAACTCAGCTGGTTGGTTACCTTTAAAAATGAGACTAATATAATACAAGGACATATATTAAATAATTAAAAATGCTTATTCAAATTTATTTTTTTAACGAAAATATGACCATTTTTAGAACAAAGTAGTTTTAAATAAATATGATTTTAAATATGTTACTCAAAATATGAATAAAATAAGACTGCTATTATAAAAAAAACTGAATCGCAAAATTGTATTATGTATGAGGCTAAAAAATTAATGATAAGATGCCTGAATGTACGAAGATTGAAAAGTATCTGAATGAATTTAAAACGAAATGATTTGTGTAAGAAGATGTAAATATAGAGTTTATATTAAATGTAGTATAAGCTAACTGAAGAAATAATAAAATAAAATAAAAGTATTTCAAATACTTGAAAGTGGTCAGGTCAGGAGTCGGAATAATCGGCACGTGTGTATGAGAAGATTCATAATTTATTATTAGATTAAAACCAATATTTTTAGCTTTTCCACTTTTTTATTTGACCAGCGACCGGGTTTCGTCGTTACCGACATCATCAGACTGGTGAGAGGCTATACAAATTGTTATGTTATATATAAAAGAAGGCAGGAGTTGATAACCATGATTTGATATAATTTTATGAGAAATTAATTTAATTTTAGTGAATTTAAGTATTGTATGATATTTTAAATATTTTTTATAAAGGTTTTTTTGTATTGAAAGCACGATTTTATATAAAGTTAAAATAGATTTGCATTTTTTGTAAATGAACTTTATATAATTTGTATTTTAACTTTATATAAAATCGTGCTTTCAATACAAAAAAACCTTTATAAAAAATATTTAAAATATCATACAATACTTAAATTCACTAAAATTAAATTAATTTCTCATAAAATTATATCAAATCATGGTTATCAACTCCTGCCTTCTTTTATATATAACATAACAATTTGTATAGCCTCTCACCAGTCTGATGATGTCGGTAACGACGAAACCCGGTCGCTGGTCAAATAAAAAAGTGGGAAAGCTAAAAATATTGGTTTTAATCTAATAATAAATTAAAAATGCAATTCCATCACGAAGTGTCAGTGGATAATATAAATCTATTAAAGAAGATTCATAAATATAGAAGATACGAATATTGTTTGCAAAGACTGATCGTCCCTGCCTACCCCTGCGGCAAAGCGGCGTCATGGTTACTTGGTTTTACAAACATATTTATTATTTTGATGCTGAGAATTTTTAAAGACTTTTGTTTTGCAAAAATGGAATTTTTTATTAGGTTTGTCCAAAGTCAACAATATCTCAAATACTTGCCGATTTTAGCTGTTTATTTTGGTGTTGGTGGGTATCAAACTACTCAAATAAAACCGCATTAAAAAAACAGAAAGTATTCATTCACATGAATGTGTCAAGGTCGTGTGAAATTGGCTCGTCCTCGGAGTTTCACTATCGATGCGCATCCACCGATTTGTCAGCATTCTACTTTCATCGTCACTATCACCAATTTCAGTATAACAAACATTTTTGTGCGATGTTTTACAATCGGTTTCAACATTACTTTTGTACGAATTAACAAACAGTATGTTTTTACATAGATTGTATTTCTATTATTCAATAAAAAATTGTTGAATTTGTTTATTTGTGAATATTATTGACTAAACGGAACTTTAGTTACTTAAATCAGATTTCTTTATTTGGAAATATTATTCACCAATCAGAACATTACTAATAATTTGTTTATTTGTGAATATTATTGAAAAATTGGAACATAACTCAAAAATAATTAAATTAGTTTATTTGTGTATATTATTGACCAATCGGAACATTACTAAAATCAGTTAAATTTGTTTGTTAGCGAATATGATATAATAATATGTACGGTTAACCTCGGCTCGTAACGCATGTCTGTATTGAAAACTATAGTGCATGTTGGTCTTCGGGTCGACCAAAAATCGCATGTGTTAGACATTTTGTGTAGTTTTGAGTGTGTAAATGGTGCTATGGTGGTGAAGGGTAGTATTGTTTGCATGCTGTGTTAGTGATTGTCCTGACGAAGAGACGGGAACGTCTCGAAACCGGTAGACGTAAAAATCTCGGTGAGTGGTTATATACTAATTTTATTAACATTTTTGGAAAAAAAAAAAAGTAAAAATGACTAACCACAAAGTAAATGCTTTAAATATTAATAATATTGAGAATATAATAATATGTGGTCAGTTCAGGATATTCATAAATTAGCAATTATGATAAGAAATGTAGAATGTGGAATTGTAAAATGTAAACAGATAGGTGTGGCGTTCTATTCTCTCTGCCTACCCTAGCAGAAAAGCGGCGTGGTGGTAAATTAGTTAGTTTTTTTTTAAACTCAATTTCAATACTTATATTTTTTTCGAAAATACCAGGGTCGCATGCAGATGAGAGATGAATTTTTACGACCGAAGTTTTCAAATTTGAAGAGCGTCATTTGACATCGCACCGTTGTCATTTTAATAATCTTAGCGTGAAAAGCATTGCAAATCCCATATTACATCGCGGAATGAGCATCCTGGGTAATTTATTGATACTTACACATTATTTATCCGCCGGCGAATATCGATAACTCTGAGAAACATAAAATTTGGCTTAAACACATTCTCAGTCATATTGCTCTCATGGAACCGAAACAGGGCTGACACAAAAGGCACACCTCAAAACTACATATAACCAAGCTTAACCAAGGTTTAACATTAATATGATATTTTCGCATTATACAGCCACCTCAAAACTACATATAACTAAGCTTAACTAAGGTTTAACATGATAATTTCACTTACGAGCTGTGTTATTTTTTATATTGGTCTTTTATAAATAAATCGATCGATGCTTTAGTTCATTATTTTATTTTAAATTAAAGTTTTACTTGGTAAATACCATTATAGTATAATAAGGGTAATTACCAAGTAAAACTTTTTAAAAAAAGGATAGATATTAAGACAAAGTTACCGCAGAATCAATTAATAACCTTGTTTTATTGTTTATATTATTTTTTTATCAAAACGGCATGACAATTGTACATGACATAAAAGTAAATATTATTATCATTTGTAGCTAAAAGCAATTTTGAATTCTTTTTTAAATATTATTTTAAATCATAATAAATTGATTAAATTGTGATGTTTTTTAGTAACTATATATATATATATATATATATATATATATATATATATATATATATATATATATATATATATATATATATATATATATATATATATACACACACACAATACATATGTATATGTATAAGAAAAAGAAACATTTTTCTTGCTCATTCAGAAAATCAGGAAACAAAATATAACCGAGGAACATAAAAACTGCTCAAATTTAAATAAAATGAAACATTTATTGTAAGCTTAGTTGGGAAAGGATTTTTTTTTCTGCTCTTTCTCTAGTCTACCACCACCTTTTTCTATTATTTTTTTAAATGCACAAGTTATGTTATGCCATCGTTGTTGCATCCCTGTTTGAAGTTAATATTATTTAGAATAATCCCAAATGGTCGACAGTAAAATCTGTCAAATCAATCATACAACTTTATAGCAGGACTCGAGACAGATCTAATTGCAATATTCTTGGAATGGTGGTTCGTAATTTTCGTCCTATATGCATTAGGAAATGCAAAATGGGTTAGCAATTCCTAATAACGTTTAAAAAAAGCTTCCCAATTTTTGTTTCCAAACTTTTCAGAGTTAATATCTTATAGGGTTAAACTAGTTCAAAATGAAATACACAAATTTTTGCCATATAAAATTTAATATTGGATCTAATAGAGATACGTTTTTTCAATGAAAATAAATTACATACGATTCTTTTCTGATATTCAAGCATAATTTTCGTTTTGTTGCATTTATTAAAATTATTTATTAAAACTATATTTTTAAACAGATTTAATTATTGTCGAGCTTAGTCCGTTCAGAATTGATAATATTTGCTTTAAGCTCGATTTTTAAAATATTGAACATAAATTATTGATAAATTATTATAGTGTAATATTATTTTTTAACGTGTCAACAAATATGAAGAAGAAGTCCGGGCATAACGGGGCTTACGACCATCATAGGCTGGTTTAAGTAATCACTTTACACAGTGTAACATTCACCAATTCTACCCACGATTGAATTCATCATCGTTGTTGAGATGTTAAAAAATAATATGAAAAATAAGTCATATAATTCGAGATAATCTAGATTTGTGAACAAGTATTTGGACACACTCAAAATGTTGTATTATAGTGTAACATACATATTTCATTTTTGAGTAATAATTTTGTACGTACGACACGTGACACAGTGCCCTTCTAAATAAATGAGCGCTGATATAAAATTAGTAATATATTATTGATGAACATACCAGACGGGCTTCACAGAAAAAAACATGATATTATATCTTGAGATGGCAGACGTCCCAAAATATTTCCATTATCCTTCATCAACTAGATCAGTCGAGCGATAGCGGCTGGCTAGCTAACAATAGACGAAGTAGATAATTTTATCATGAAACCAAATATATATCTATATATGTAACAGAATGTCGCGTATTTAAAAAAAATGAATCGAATTTACTACTTTCGTTTTGTTTATTCATTACCTTTTAATTAAGAACTTAACTTTTAATTATGAAATTAACCTTTAATTATAAAAATTAACTAATTGCTTTAACAAAAAAGGTACTTTAAAAAAATCTTTATTTTAACCCTAACCCTGAGCTCCTGAGTAATTTTTGAACAAGAAATTATATTTGATTTATGGGGTTCAAAGATTTAAGGTCGATTAACCAAGGTTTTATTTAAATATGAAATCGAATCATCTATTTTGGTCGTAAATATACATTTAGATATTATTTTATATATTTTTTGTGTTGTCGCTCTGGATTTTATAATTAATCGCCAGTTTATACATTTCGGAGTTATTATTTTTTTTTACTTACTTTTTACTTTTTCAGTTTTACACACTGCTATTTTTTTTATTTTTAGATGTGTTTGTGTGTGTGTGTATATATATATATATATATATATATATATATATATATATATATATATATATATATATATATATATATATATATATATATATATATATATATATATATATATATATATATATATATATATATATATATATATATATAAATATATATATAAATATATATATATATATATATATATATATATATATATATATAATCTATATGCCAAATACAAATATGCCCCATCTTTTCGACACTCAAAGGTATTGAAGGGACAAATTATACATTCTATATACTTAACGATATACGGATATTTTATATTTTTGTGACACAGATTTTCAACGGTTTGTTCATAAACCCTACAACAAATAATATTAATTATAATGTGTGTATAATTTATATATAATTATAATGTGTGTATGTAACCACTGCTTCTTTCGATTTCGCAGATGAAATTTAATTCTTGTAAAAATTAACATTTTACAAAAATCAAACAATCAACCCTACCACAATAGTAAAAACAACTGTTAAAAACACAAATATTATTTATTTGCCTTGAATGCGATGTGCATGTTATGTACTCAGTTAGCTTTAATTTTTCTTATTTTAAGGGTTGTTTTTTTACTAGGATTTTTTTTTCAATCCTAACATAAACGAGTGGACTTTGGTAAGTAATACTATGCAACCAACTAAATGTTTTTAAACGAGTGGACTTTGGTAAGCAGCACTATACACTATACAACGAACTGAATATTTTAACAAGATGAAATGGCGGTAAACAAATCGAGTCTTAAGATTTATGACTTTTCTGCGGTTTCATTAAAATGCAAAACATGTATCCGAGTGTAAAACAATTTCATTGCGGTAGGTGAGGTAATGTAAAATTAACGATTATGACGAATGTAAACACTTAAAAAGCCATCTTTGAAACAGGAAGGTTTACATCGACGGAAAGTATTTAAGGGTAAATGAATTTAGTATTTTTATTGTAGGTTTAAATACTAGAAACAAAGTACGAGAATATTTATTGTTTTATCGTTAGAAAAATATCAATGCCTTCCATCCATTTATTTATATATTGGGCGTTTAATTAGTAGAACTCCATTTCAATTTATACATTAAATGTTTAAATCAAACACTGATATTTTGAGTATATTTATTGTATTTTATTGTTAAATAACACAAAAAAATAAATGTTTTACCAATTGTTTTACCTTGTTATGGCATTTTCAAACGAGGTACCTTCAAACACTTCTCGTACTCGTAATGTAATCATGTTTATTTTAGTTTTGAATATAATAATAATAATAAAATATAAAAGAAGATGAATTGTTGATTAATCATTTAATACCCCATTTAAACAATTAGCTTTAATTTTTTGAATAACGTCACTTACGTACTTGTATCCGTATTCACAAATCATGTTCAATATTTAATCTAAAATTCATGTTTTAACGAAAACTCATCCAAAAAATAGGCAGAGGTTCACTCCGTTTATGCTTTCCTCGTCAAGTGAAAATCTGCTTTCGTTATCAATTAGTTTTTTCTCTTATATCCCTTGGAAAAGGTCATATATTTTTTCCGTTAAATGCATTAACTGTAATTCTTGTTACACCCTTCACATTGCGTGGAGGACAAAATTTATCATACAAAGTCAGTTAATTAACATGAAATTATCCATATCATTTTTTGACATCGCATCAAAGATGAAGAAGAATCTGGAAGTCTGGGCATTTACGGGACTGACGACCGTCATAGGCTGGTTTCAGTGATTACTTTCAATTCTACCCATTATTGACAACCGCAATACTCAAATTCTTTAAAGTTCTATATGTGTAAACCTATTTCTAAACATTTTTTGAATCACTAGAACTTCACTATAGTCATCTATTGGTGAGACGAAAAGAAGCTTTTTACTGAGCAGAAACTCTTATATTAGTATGTGAGGCCCGAATCCTGGATTATAATCACATACATGAAAAACGCCAGAAAATTTCATTTTCATTTTTATGATTTTAGCTTATAATTTGACCAGAGTATAATTTATCGTCAGTTTATACATTATCCATTTATTGTGTCGGACGGTTAGAAAGTCGAAGTGTTTCCTCACGCAGGACCGCCCAGGATGCCGGCGGACTTTTTTCTGCTTCAAGGAACAAATGTCCTGCCTACTAAACACAAATCGGCGACGCACTAAAAACGGAGAGATAAAATTTTATGGCACATTTTTCGAATTAATTAAGATGCAAGATAAACTTAATTAAATTAAGTCCATGCTCTTCTAGGAATGATCGCTTCTATTGGTTCCGAATCATTAAGCATGTCTGTTGGTATAATTTGTATATCTGCGTATTGCAAATTGCGAATTGAGTTAAAAAATTGTATTTTTACATATTGTTTTAGTGTGACATCGATTATTTATCTATCTAGTTATGGGCAAGAAACAAAGACGAAAGATTCCTGAAATATAAATACCACTTACAACATTTTGTGTGTGTCCAAATACTTGTTTATAAATCTGGATTATCTCCAATTATAGGAGTTGTTTTTCAGATTATTTTTTTGACATCTCATCAAAGATGAAGAAGAATATAGAAGTCTAAAAAATAATATAAAAACCACTAGCATAACACCACTTTTGAATTTATTAATGTAAAAACGACTAGTTTCGAGAACTAGAGACACTCTCATCTTTTCAATAGGTGAAATTAGAAGTTTGAATTTTCTATAGAACATCATCGAAAATAGTTGTAAACACATGATAAAACTGAGAAATGGTCTTATACAAGTGTTTTTTGATCACATAAAATAACAGTTTTTCTGACATGTCAACATAGATGAAGAAGAATATAGAAGCCTGGGCATTTACGGGGTTTACGACCATCGTAGGCTGGTTTAAGTGGTTACTTAAACCACATGTCAAAAAATAGTATAAAAATAACTCTATTATTTTTTGACATCTCATCAAAGATGAAGAAGAATATGGAAGTCTGGGCATTTACGGGGCTTACGACCGTCATAGGCTGGTTTAAGTGATCACTTTACACACGTGTAACATTCACCAATTCTACCCATTATTGACAACCACACTACTAAAATTCTTGGAAGTTCTATATATATGAACCAATTTAGAAACCTTGTTCATGAATCACTAGAACTTCACTAGAGACATCTATTGGTGAGATGTAAAGAAGCTTTTATTAAGCAGAAACTCTTATATTAGTATGTGAGATCCGAATCCTGGATTATAATAATATAAGAGTTTCTGCTTAATAAAAGCTTCTTTACATCTCACCAATAGATGTCTCTAGTGAAGTTCTAGTGATTCTCATCAAAGCTTCTTTACATCTCACCAATAGATGTCTCTAGTGAAGTTCTAGTGATTCATGAACAAGGTTTCTAAATTGGTTCATATATATAGAACTTCCAAGAATTTTAGTAGTGTGGTTGTCAATAATGGGTAGAATTGGTGAATGTTACACGTGTGTAAAGTGATCACTTAAACCAGCCTATGACGGTCGTAAGCCCCGTAAATGCCCAGACTTCCATATTCTTCTTCATCTTTGATGAGATGTCAAAAAATAATATGAAAATAACTCCTGTAATTGGAGATAATCCAGATTTTGTGAACAAGTATTTGGACACACTCAAAATGTTGTAAAATAAGTCTACTTGGAGATAATCAAGATTTGTGAACAAGTATTTGGACACACTCAAAATGTTGTAAAAAAAGCTATTTATATGATCAAAATCTTTATTTTAATATCACGTATTAAGTATATCTAACCGTATCTAGAATACCTGTATATCTGTCAATACTTTAAAGATTTTTTTTCATGTATAACGTGCATTCAATTATACTACAACATATGAGTATGTAAATCTTTATGATCTTTATCGAGGAAAACTTGACATGATCAAGTATTCCAATTACTTGAATGTGGTCAGGACAGGAGACGGAATAATTGTCGGGTAAGCTACATATAAGGAGATGCATGAATGTGGCGAAGATTGTCTGTAAAGACAGATTGGTGTGGCGTTTTATTCTCTCTGCCTATCTCTGCGGGGGCATCAGCATGATGGTGAGTTAGTTATTTTTAGATACATATTTATATATTTTTTTATTTAAAAGAAAAAACCTTACCAGCGTGTAGCATTAAATAGATAATTTAAATGTGTCTTAAATTCATTTGAAACATGTATCATTTTTCCCTTTTTTATGAAAGAAGATGGAAGTGAACATCCCACGGGTTACGACCTGGCATTTGACTGTCTTAAGCGATCACTGTATACACTTGTGTAACGTTCACCATTCTAGATATCATTGATCATCCGTATTGCATTAATTCTTGAAACCTGTATGTATGCAATGGTCTCAGATCCTTCCACATAAATATCTGTAAGGTTTTCGATACTTCTTTCATAAAAAAATCATTCTTAACTTTCTTTATTCAAAAAGTGAAAAATGATAAATGATTCATATCAAGTTGAGACACATTTTAATTGACATCTCATCCGTAGGGTGAATTATCCAGTGTCTCATATAAAAAATAAATAACATTAAGTCGCAACCCAATTTTCTCTAAATCCAGGTAACATTATACTTTATTTATTGATTTGGCGTTTAATTTGTAGAATTCCATTTTAACTTAAATATTAATTTTTTAATCAAACAAAGATTTTTTGAGTCTACTGGGTTGTATTTTATTAACGAAAACACATTAAAAATAATATTACAAATATTAGAAATTATTAGAAACATGTATCATTTTTCCCTTTTTTATGAAAGAAGATGGAAGTGAACATCCCACGGGTTACGACCTGGCATTTGACTGTCTTAAGCGATCACCGTATACACTTGTGTAACGTTCACCATTCTAGATATCATTGATCATCCGTATTGCATTAATTCTTGAAACCTGTATGTATGCAATGGTCTCAGATCCTTCCACATAAATATCTGTAAGGTTTTCGATACTTCTTTCATAAAAAAATCATTCTTAACTTTCTTTATTCAAAAAGTGAAAAATGATAAATGATTCATATCAAGTTGAGACACATTTTAATTGACATCTCATCCGTAGGGTGAATTATCCAGTGTCTCATATAAAAAATAAATAACATTAAGTCGCAACCCAATTTTCTCTAAATCCAGGTAACATTATACTTTATTTATTGATTTGGCGTTTAATTTGTAGAATTCCATTTTAACTTAAATATTAATTTTTTAATCAAACAAAGATTTTTTGAGTCTACTGGGTTGTATTTTATTAACGAAAACACATTAAAAATAATATTATGACAATTGTGTCGTCTAGTAATGGCATTTTCAAGCGCATGAATATAAATTTTTTATGTGTTTTTTTTAGTAAAATACAACCTAGTAGACTCGAAAAGTCTGTGTATGTTTTAAAAATTAATACATAAATATATTATTAGATTAAAACCAATGTTTTTAGCTTTTCCACTTTATTTTTATTTGACCAGCGACCGGGTTTCGTCGTTACCGACATCATCAGACTGGTATAGTGGAATACATAAATATTTTACTTAATTGAATTTTTTTCTTAAAACGCCGTTTTGGCATTGAAATAATAAGTTTTTCTTCTGAAAAAATTAGAAAAGAGTTATTGAAAGGTAAGGTTTTAAAAAATTATAAAAATATTGTTTTTACATACTTATATAAAAAATATAAAAAAAAAATCAATAAACTTTCAAACAAATATGTGTTCTTTCCAGTGGTCTCCAGTGGAAAAAATTCTGTATTAGAGAATATGCCCTTAATATTGATAAAGTAAGCAACTTTTAATGCAAAAACTATAAACATATTGTTTAGGAGCGGAGAAAACAACTCACGTGTTAAGTGTATTGTTTTCCGTTTATATCGAAGGAAAAATGTGTGACGTAGTAAAAACCGAATGGATATTTCCTACCGAAGGATTAAATTTGTTGTCCTTTTAAAGGTTTATTACTTTCAAGCAATTTATTGTTTCGACTTGAAACTTGGCAAGTCAGTGCAGTTGTTTGCAATTGTGAAATGAAATTTATTGGATTATAAAAATTGTCTGGGTGGTTTGACCTGTAATATTTATACTCAATAAACGTGCAATTGCCAAGGTTTATCTTGTCGTCTTTCAAGCAAAAGTCATCAACTATAAATAGTAGTTATGACTATAAAGTACTGCTAGATCCAAAAAAGTATTTCGTAATTTAATCAAGTCACTAAATTCTACCAAATCGTGATATTTCAGTAAAAACGCAACACAACTTTCTCCAATTTTCAATGGGTTATTTTTAGAGAAACGTAGGTATGCTTATAATTGTAGTAAAAAATATTACCAATTTTTTATGATGTATCATGAATTCTACCTGTATAACCGTACTACAAAGATTAAAAGACAATTTTTCTAGTATTTTGGTGTTTTTCTATTCGTAAAACAAATAAAATTCGCTATTTTTTAAATCACTTAATGTCCAAGTGACTCTAAAATGTAGATACGGTTTATGCAACACCGCTTATCTTGGCCCTACATAGACTTCAACTTTGTAAGATTAACTTTATATGTTTAAAGTAACTACACTTTTATGTAATTCATGAGTTAAAACAGTTGGCAAAAACACTGGGTATATTCGATGTTGATTAATCAGTCGTTAGTTTATTATCCATCGTTTTTCATATAAACAAAGAAATAAGTAAAGAATCCTACACCATACATTTATATATATATATATATATATATATATATATATATATATATATATATATATATATATATATATATATATATATATATATATATATATATATATATATATATATATATATATATATATATATATATATATATATATATGTTGCATAAGCCGTAGCTAGATATCAGAGTCACTTGGATGTTAGGTTATTAAAAAAATAGAGATATACGAGTATGTTTTGTTTGCCAGTTCCTACGAGGTAACAAAAGTAAATTAACGCAATGTGGATGTTTAATAATTGGCAGAATGGCGACGGTTACACTATTGTTTTAATTGATCACTCAATCCATACGCGCTAAAATGCTCAGATTTCCATATTATTTCGTATTTACAAAAAAAGTCATTAGTTGACTCGAGGAGTATAAGGTCTGTTAACAATAGAGGTTTCACACTGCTAACATGATTATTTTTGCTTCGTTTTTGTCGTTGCTAAAACAATGCAAGCCGTGTGTGATTTTATTACTGTGGCATATGTACGAGTTCAGAGGCAGTTAAATCCGATGCCGTAATGAATCAACATACCGAATGGAAATAAAGGGTTATAAGTTTACGTTTGGTGGCAATGCTTTATATTACTCGGTGAAAAGTCGTCTTGTATATTGAGTGCAGGCTAAGTGCACTTAATATTGGCAAGGCTGCAGTTATTATTCATGAGAATGCGAGAAAAATTACCAGGCGCAAGCTGTGAATCAAACGTATTTCTCAGAATATTTTATTTTTAATATAAATCTACGTATTGACATTTGATTCCAAACGTCTATTGATTCTCCAAATCAAAGATGTATTTAATGTTATTGAAATGATGGATTAATTTTTGTTTTGGTAATCCAGAAGGATGAAAATATATTGAATGCAATCTTTTTTTAGATGGTAATTTCATTTATTATTTACCTAGCTTATTATGAACGAGGTTTATAGATCATCAAGTGGATTTTCATTTCATCTAACTTAAAAAAATCTGTATTGGGAATAGCAGGGTTAATGTATTGTAGACCAATCAGGAACTCCTCAGCATTTGCTCATTGCTGGGAGAAAACCACGTAAAACTGCTCAGGAGAAGCCGGACTGTTGACTATCGTCAACAGATCTTCCGTTCCACTAGAAGAAGGTTTTGCACAACATTTTGTGTAATGCCGATTGAATGCAGTCTAAATCCGACTTTACAGACTAATGTGCTGCAAAATAATGTATGATAGACGTTCGAACGGTGATATAAGGAATGAATTCAAGGTTGAGATAAGCATTAATGATAAAAAATAAATTAAAAGGGTGTATTGAGTTGGTTTGGGCATGTGAATCAAATGAGCGAAGAAAGAACTGTAAAAAAAATATGAGGCTTTTATAATTGTTAATAGAAGTAGACAAATTCCGAGGAAATCTTGGCATAATCGAGTATTTCTTATCCTAGAAAGTGGTTAGGTCAGGAGTCTGAAAATTGGCGGGTATGTATGAGCAGATGCATATATGTGAAAAGAGCGAAAATTGTTTGCCAAAACAGGTTGGTGTGACATTTTTTCTCTCTGCCTGCCCCTGCGGAGAAACGGCATAGTGGTTGGTTAGTTTTAAGTTATACTGAATATATGATAGACATAGACACAATAGACACTAGAGAAGGAGGTCAGAGTCAAAGACATTACCGCTTTAAAAGAAAGAAGATGTAAAACTACTGATTGGTAGGTAAAAAAGAATTACTTGTGCCCTCTGCTTTGCATACCTATGCTTGTACAAGCTAGTGTAACATAAAAATACATATACTTAATATGTACGAGAAAATAATAATACTGTTTAATCACCCATCGTGAATTATACGAATACATCAAGAAATTAACTACGAGTATTTCAATGTTTTAGAATTAGTACATAAACCCTGATAATGACAAGGTTCTTGTTGAGACCGGTTGGAAAAAGTTTACCAATAAAAAGTAATTAAAACAAAGTTGTTTTATTTTATAAAGTTTATAAAATGTGCCACCAAGCATCTTCGAAAAATATTCAAGAAATAGTACTTTAAGACAATTTCCGCCCATAGGTCAATATATCGCTCACTCCTTTCAAGAACGTCATAAATAAAAAAAACTTGAATTTTCAGGACAACGTTTTTAAAGATTAAAACTAAAATACTATACATTAAAAATAAATATCAAGCCACTTATTGAACATTTTACTGTGCAACAGATCTTTTTAGGTGAAACCTGAGGGTTTTTTCTCCATTTGAAAAATATTAGGTACATTTAAAAAAAAATTAACAATACCTTTTCTTCTAAACGCAAAAACAACACTTTCTGCCCTGTAGCGGGTAAATATTAAGTTTAAAATATGCCGCTTTTGCTGGGATATAGTAAATTTTCTGGACATTCCGAGAACGTGCACAACTGAAAATTGTCGATTTTTGATTTATGACGTTCTTGAAAGGAGTGAGCGATATGTGAAATTGAATATTGCAACAATATAATTTTCATGTCCATTTACTGGATTTGAAGTATATTTTATGTAAAATTATGCTCGATGCTAGTAGAATAATAATTATAAACTTGAATTAACATGTCTTTAACTACCGTTTTGCTTATTAAACTATATTCCACAATAGTATTGCTTATTGAATATCGTTTGCCCATAAATAAAAAAAGACAATTTTATCACAACATTGCATAAATATGATATAAACAGGAAGCCATCAAACCACCGACCAACAAAACGAACTCCTGTCACTTGAAATTAAAAGTATTGGCAAAACTCTATAATATAGTATTGTTTATTTATAAAACGGTTTCCTTTGCATTGTATGTGATTGAAAATAATGATTAAAATCAATGAAAATTAAAATGAGGAAGTCGAAATAATGTTATATTTCCGTTTTTAGTTTTTATTTTATGCTTCGTTTAGATACCTATCAATTCATGTAAAAGCATGACAAATTACAGGTATATGGTTTGATCAGATGCTTCCATTCTAAGTATACAAAACACCAAAAATAAAACAGTATATCCATAGTATGCAATGACGTTTACAGAGTATTAAACCAAGTTATTCAGTATAAAATTTTTGTTTAAATGATTTTTATAATAATATATATGGTTTACAACATTTTGAGTGTGTCCAAACTGGTTGATAAATTTGGATTTCTCCATTAAGTAGTTATTTATTTTGACATCTCAACATAGATGATGAACATATATATATATATATATATATATATATATATATATATATATATATATATATATATATATATATATATATATATATATATATATATATAAATATATATATATATATATATATATATATTTATATATATATATTTATATATATATATATATATATATATATATATATATATATATATATATATATATATATAAATATATATATATATATATATATATATATATATATATATATATATATATATATATATATATATATATATATATATATATATATATATATATATATATGTATATATATATATATATATATATATATATATATATATATATATATATATATATATATATATATATATATATATATATATATATATACATGTATATATATATATATATATATATATATATATATAAATATATAAATATATATATATATATATATATATATATATATATATATATATATATATATATATATATATATATATATATATATATATATATATATATATATATATATATATATATATATATATATATATATATATATATATATATATATATATATATATATATATATAAATATATATTTATGTTTCTTTAAATGTTCAAGTACTATCTGCCCACTGATTGCAAACGGCTATATATGCCACACCCCCCACAACCACCCCACCACCCCCCCACACCCACACCACACCCCACCTCACCCACCCCACACACACACCCCCACCTTCCGACATTGGTCGAAGGATAATCTCATGAATAATAAATAAATAAATATATTAAATAAGGACCCTAAGTCCATTAATCTTTAAATAAGTTTGAAAATACCGTAACAAGGCGAAAAAATTATCACAAATTTTATTTGTATGTGTTTGAAAAAATACAATTTGAAAGACTCTAAAAATAAGTGTTTGTTTTTTACTTTTAACATATAAAAAAAAATGTTATGTATTGATTTGGCATTAACTTGTTCATATTAGACCTCTATATGAGTTCTTTATATTCACAACATCTATTATATAAAGCTTTGCCGCACATTCATCTGAGAGAATGCATTTATACTGCATTTAGTCTACTTTCATTCTTCTTTTGTCAACTCCATGATTCACTTCCATATATTAGGGTTGGAACCGGGAATTCGTTGTGTGCCAGTTAAGCATTCGCTGATAGGGTTAATAATACTAATATGAAAATAAAATTTGAAAAAAACTCATTGTTGATACTCCTTTTTTCTCAACTTGCTTCTTTTTTGAACATATATAATGACACCTCAAAAGATCTACATATGCGTTTGAAAATTTAACGATAATTTCAAATTTTGCAAAGCTCGCATTCTTCGTGAAACTGTAACAATCATTGGATATTAGGAATGGAATTTTGCATATTGTACGTCCGTGCAGTCGTAAAACACCCACCTAACATTTTCACACACACGCTTCATTATAGCTCCTACATATGCGATATATCATCTTGGTGTTACCAGATTGGAAATTAAGGTAGACCAGCGGAAGAATGAATTCACATGCAGAAATGAAATCGCAAATGCAATGTTCGCCGGTCACGTTTGTATTACACATATAGGCGGTCATAAAAAGAATCACATCAAACATTATAATTTATGGTTTGCTTTGTACGCCCTGAAGTTAACTGCGCAACTTTTTTATAGATTCAGAGCGCATTTTATGACCCCTCCTCCGTCCCTCTGCGCCCCTGGTAGCCTGGATGCATCAAATGCACAATGCAGAACTGATTTTTGACATGATCCTTGATAAAACCAATAATCCTTGTCAATAATCCCTAACACATTATTTTTAACACAAAAATACTGAATCAATGCTAAATTTAGGGTACAACTTACACAAACTAGTTCGAGTATGGGTGTGCTGTCTCGAGTGCCCTAGTTATTGCTATTGCTTTCATTTTCACTTTTTATTTCTCCTTTATATGTTTTCCAGTAATATTTAGTATTTTCAACATTTTGAGTGTGCCCAATTACTTGTTCACAAATCTGGATTATCTCTAACGAGAAGTATTTTTTATATTATTGAAAAGGATATTTTCAAGCGTTATTCGAGTATGTGAATATGATCCAGGATTCGGAAATAAATTATGCGTAGTAAAAAGGTTCTCTCATCTCACCATGGATGTCTCAAGGGAAATTTTAGTCGATTCAAGCACTTAGTTTCGAATTTGAACAAGTTCCAAGAATTTGAGAAGTGTGGTTATCAGTCATGGGTAGAATTGGTGAATGTTACACGTGTGTTAAGTGATCGGTTAGCAGCCTATGACGATCGTAAGCCCCGTAAATGCCAAGACTTTCATATTCTTATTCTGTGTTGAGATGTCAAAAAAATAATATGTGTTGTAATGTTTACTACTGACAAAAGTTTAATAATGCCCTAACAAGGTGAAACAACTGTCACGAATTTCATTTTTATGTATTTTAAAAATAAAAATATACAACTTTGTAAACCCTAAAAATCATAAACTGATTTTGAAATGTAAAATGTAAATTATGGAGTACAAATTAAACGCCAAATCAATTAATACATTTAACATTTCAATTTAATTAATATTCTTACCCGTCAGTTAACATTGCATGAATGCTTTCGGTGGGAGCTTTATAAAAGCACGGAACATCTTAGTGCACGAATCTAAAAGCTTCCTCAAAGTTTGAGGATAAAAAAATAACCGCCTTGATATATCCACTCCTGGTATGTAGAATCAAAGCGAAGTGCAGGCTGTAGCCAATATGCAGGTACTACACACTTCACGGATTTAATGCGTCAAGTTTTAACGCCCCATAGTACGTGAAAGCGACGCGGCGTCGGTAGCGGCGAACGTCGTTTAATGACGTCGTCTAACGGCCGGAATACGTAACGAATAACGACAAACGTAGACGCTTTGGCGCGTTTTTCAATCTGGTCACTTTTTACACACTACTCCAATACCAAATTCAATTAAGTACATAAACTAACATAAGATTTTTGTTGTTCACATTATGTTTGTATACTAACAAATTTAATAACTAACAAACTTACTTACTAAAGAATCATCAAGCCACTCTCCTGCAAGGGTAGGCAGAGAGAGTAGAACGCCATACCAATCTGACCTTACAAATGATCTTCGCCTATTTATGCATGCGATATTATACATATACATATATATATATATATATAACATTCTTGTGGGATATCTTCATATTAGGAATGAAATATGAAAAGTTTTTACAACATTTTGAGTGTGTCCAAATACTTGTTCACAAACCTGCGTTTCTCCACTTCATTTTAAGAAGAATCTTCTACATCTATGTTTAAAAACAAATTAAAAATAACTCCTTGGTAGATAAACTTAGATTCGTAAACAAGTGTTTCGACACATTAAAAATATTTTGAATTTAATAACTGGTCAATACACCTGACAGTTAAGTAAGATAAAACAGTTTTTTTGACCACAATGGCAGCGCCTTCAGTTTAACGCCACAGAAACACACGCAAAACTGAACATTGCTCATGGGGTACGGCGTCTTTTTTAACAGCCTTTTTGATTTTGTTTTTTTTTTGCAAAATTTTTTTTGTTTGTTCTTATTTCTCCAGAAGTACTGTAAAATAAAAAAAAAATAAAAAAAAACATGCATTTTCTGATCTATTTCAATGCCATTTGTCACAGTTACGAGTGGCTGGGTACAGTTTGTTAATAATATATAAAGACAAAAATACATTAAAAATATTAAATCAGAGTTAAAATGTTCAAATACTTAAAATTAAAAGAGTTAAAATTAAAATTTTAAAATAATAGTGGTAAAATGTGGTATTGTTAGCATGCTGTGGTAGTGATTGTCCTGACGAAGAGACCGGTACGTCTCGAAACCGGTAGACATAAAAATCTCGGTGAGTGGTTATATACTAATATTATAAACATTTTTGTAAAAAAAAAAACAAAAAGTAAAAATGTCTACCCACAAAGTATATGCTTTAAACATGAATAATATTGGGAATATTATAATTTTCAATAAAATAAAATAAAAGAAGATTAAATTTTGTGATATTGTTATGCTCATATTTTTTTAAATACTGACAAAAAACGGTTTAAAGCATTATTTTGACGATGAAATGTGAGTTATATGTTACGCTAACATATATATATATATATATAAAGAACGAATGCAATAATAAAACCCATAACTTCTCTTCCTTGAAGATCCTTTGAGTATTTTTAATGGTCCATAAAAACATGAAAAGTGCTACAATAATTTGTTTCTCATTATTCCCACCCATTACGGTTAGAAGCATTTAAGTAGAGGTATTAACTTTCGTAGCACCTATGTAATAAAAAAGCTAAATATTATTCTTCATCCCAAGAAATTATATTTTAACACTCTTGGAGGGCTATTGAAACTGCGATAGATTCCTTTGAGAAGGTTTTTGTAGAGGGCAGTAGTGTGAGTTTCATATTATCAGCGTTCACTAGTAAAAAATAAGTATAAAAGTGTAAAGTAAGACAGATTATACCTAATACGTAACTATATCATATGTAACCTCACCAAATCATAGAACTAAAATCACATACATTCTGCCCATTATCGAACATCCATTTTGGATTAATATTTAAAACATGTATATTTACAATGGTCTCGGATCCCTTTCAAACGTCGGTAGTTATTCAATAGATTATGGAAGTATGGCTGTTTGAATTTTTTATAGGATAATATTTGAAAATATATAAGTATATATATTTGCTATGTATATATGTATATGAAGTATTATTATTTGAAATGCTTGATCATGCCAAGTCTTTCTCGGTCTTCCTCTGTTTCAATTACTAATATTTCTCGTCTCATAAATTTATCTTAAAATTCTTTCTTCACTCATTCACTTTCCCAAACTATCGTTATTTTAATTTGATCGATAATGCTTATCTTAGCCTCGATATCATTGATTTTTCGAATAATTATAATGTTCGATAATTTTTTAATTTTTTGATAATTGTAAAAAAATTAAGAAAAAAATTAACATAATAATTTTTATTTTTTTAGTAATAATATTGCTCTTTTAAACAAATAAACGTCCATTAAATATTTTACGGAGAATAATTTATTTTGACAAAATATTATTATTTTTCTTTAGGGAATAAATAATGTTGGGGTATATAAAAATAAGGGGAGTATCATTGAATGCGTAAAAGTTTTACGATCTTTCGACAATTTAAATTCAAATTTTCGAAAGTTCAACTTGAACACATACTATGTAAACCCGTTTAATGTCATATTTTAAAATAAAGGGCAGAACTACCTAATTAAAAGACCGTTATGATAATTAACTACTTCCGATCGATAATCATTTAATCGTTTCTTTAAAGGAAATAACAGCATGTAATAAACAAAATTACTTTTTATATAAAAATAAGTAGGCCAACTGTAGTTTTGTAAACTAATGTGCAGCAAAACGATTTATGATAGATGTTCGAACGGTGATATTAATTAAGCTGAGTTAAGACTTTTATCGATGAAATTAAGAAAGGTGTGTTGAGATGTTTTGGGCAAGTAAATAAAATGAGTGAGGAAAGAACAATAAAACAAATTTATGAGGCAAAAGAGATTGGTAAAGAAGCAGAGGAATCCGAGGAAAACTTGGCATTATCAAGAATGTCAAATACTTGAAACCAGTCAGGTCAGGACTCGGAATAGGCAGATTGCAGTCATGAAAAATATTTCACAGAATGGTGTGGCGTTCTATTATCTCTTCCTATCCCTGCTATGAAGCGGCGTGATGGTTAGTAAGTTGTGCAAAATTGTAATTATTTAAACAATATAAAATGGATGTTTCCATGCAATATATCACTCACTCCTTCAAGAACGTCATAAATCAAAAATCGTCGATTTTCAGCTGTGCATGTTTTCGGAATGCCTAGAAAATGTACTATTGGGTTGATGCAAAAGGAATGACCGTTTTTTATGATCCCAGATAAAATTTTTTTTTCTTCATAAATTATGAATAGTATCTTCTTTTTTTATGATTCCATTGTATAAAGGATGCTTTCCCTCTACTTTCTATTCAGTTTTGGCCTGGCCAGAGTACAGTAATAACCGCTTGTATTTTTTCAAAATGTCGTTCGATAAAGTGCATTTACGTATTGTTTACTTTATGAATTCCGTAAAGACAATACCGCGAGTGTGGCAACCAAAAACATTTGTGAAGTGTATGGAGCAGATGTCATCAAAGTTCGACAGGTACGAAGATGGTTTGCAAAATTCCGATCTGGAGATTTTTCACTCATTGATAAACCACGTACTGGGCGGCCATTGAAGTCTGATGACGACGAATTAAAAGTCATAATTGACATCAATCCACGTCTAACCATCAGGGAGATTGTGTCAATGATGGGAGTCAACCAAACAATCGCATTAAGACATTTGAAGCGTATGGAAATGGTTTCGCGGTACGACGTTTGGATACCTCATCAATTGTCGGCTGCCAATTTATTGGATCGTGTTTCAACGCGCGTTGCTTTGAGTGCGAGACAAAAACATGAACCTTTTTTGCATCGTTTGGTGACGGGAGATGAGAAATGGGTCGTGTACAACAACGTGACAAGAAAAAGACATTGGACTATACCTGGACAAGCCCCATTAACAACTTCGAAGGCCGAAATCCATAAAAAAAGTTATACTTTGTGTTTGGTGGAATAATAAGGGTATTGTGTGTTTTGAACTCTTGGAACACAATAAGACAAGTACAACAGAACGATATTGTCAGCAATTATCCAAATTGAACATGGTCCTTCAAAAGGATAGACCAGAATTGGTAAACAGAAAAGGGGCAGTGTTTCATCACGACAACGCGCGACCACATGTGGCTATGATGACCCAACACAAGCTAAATGAGTTAAATTGGGATGTTATCAAGCATCCACTGTATTTTCCAGATCTTGCTCTTTCTGATTTTTATTTATTCCGATCACTACGAAAAAATTTTATTGATGAAAAAAATTATTCAATAGAGCAGGTAAAAACATCCCTTACTTCATTTTTCGCATTAAAATCCGCGGAATTTTATACTACTGGTATTAATAAGTTGATAGAAAGATGGAAGAAGGTTAAAAGAACTGATGGAAATTGTATAATTTATTAAATAACTAATACACAAGAAAAAAAAAATTAAAAAAAATATATGTAAAAAACGGTCAAAACTTTTGCATCAACCCAATATATCCCAGCATAAGCGGCATATATTTAACTTAATATTTACCCGCTACAAGGCAGAAAGTGTTGTTTTTGCATTTTGAAGAAATGGTATTGTTTAATTATTTTTTCCAAATATACTAAATATTTTTCAAATGAAGAAAAAACCTTCAGGTTTTACCTTAAAAGATAAGCTGCTTGATATTTATTTTTAATACATTGTATTACATTTTAAAACTTTAAAAACGTTCTCCCAAAAAACCAAGTTTTTTGATCAATGACGTTCTTGAAAGGAGTGAGCGATATGTATTTAGTTTCGTTGAAAATAAGTAGACAAACTGATTTAAAAGATAAAAGGCCAATAAAAGTATTTTTTAAATAGAAATATTGAATGCGGATTCAATCAAGCCAGGATATAAAGTTGTATTAATTAATAAAGGACTTAAAAAATCATGCATACATTTATAATTAAAATCCTTTACAGTTCCAGGCATTAGTCACAGCCTTTTGGGACGTAAAAATATGCATAAAATATTTTATGACCTGCCTAGTACTTTAATATTATTCATATACATACATATACACGAATCTGAATACTAGTAGTTATATGTAAATTGATCGCCCGTCTAGAGAACTTGAAAGGCATGTAATGTCCTGCAGTTTTAGGGTGGGAATAATTCAATTATGAGTTTATGCGCGTCACGTCACTATGAGTACCACCGAGAAGTAATTTCAGCAATAAAAGGCGGATGTAGCTTATGCAACTTTTTCCCTACTTTTGAAAATATATGTTACAAGCATATATGCAAGAGAAAGATCTTTCCTTTTTGGGATCATCTCAACTATCTTGACGGATGTGTGGAAGATCCAGGATTCGGATCTTACATACTAATAAAAGAGTGTCTGCTCAATAAAAAAACTTCTTTTCATCTCACCAATAGATGTCTCTAGTAAAGCTTTAATGATTCAAGAACAACGTTTCGGAATTGGTTCATATATATAGAACTTTCAAGAATTTTAGTAGTGTGGTTGTAAATAATGGGTAGAATTGATGAATGTTACCAATTCTACCCATTATTGACAACCACACTACTCAAATTCTTGAAAGTTCTATAAATTTGAACCAATTCCGAAACTAATCACTATCATTTAAAACAGCCTTTGACGATCGTCAGCTCCTCTAATGCCCAGAATTCCATATTCTTCTTCATCTTTGATGCGATGTCAAAAAATAAATTGGATAATTTCATGTTAATTAACTGACTTTGTATGATAAATTTTGACCTCCACGCAATATGAAGGGTGTAATAAGAATTACAGTTCATGCATAAACGAAAAAAATATAGCATATCCTTTACCAAGGGATATAAGAGAATGAACTAATTGATAACGAAAGCAGATTTTCACTTGATGAGGGAAGCATAAACGGAATGAACCTCTGCCTATTTTTTGGACGAGTTTTTGTAAAAAGATGAATTTTAGATTAAACATTATACATGATTTGTGAATACGGATACAAGTACGTAAGTAACGTTATGTAAAAAATAAAAGCTAATTGTTCAAATCGGGTCCTAAATGATTAATCAACAATTCATCTATTTATATATATTTTTTTAATATTTTTAATATTCAAAACTAAAACAAACATGATTACATTACGAGTACGAGAAGTGTTTGAAGTTACCTCGTTTGAAAATGCCATAACAAGGCGGAACAATTGGCATAACATTTATTTTTTGTGTTTTTTAACAATAAAATACAATTTAATATACTCAAAATATCAGTGTTTGATTTAAACATTATATATAAGAATTAAAATGGAGTTCTACAAATTAAACGCCAAATATTTAAATAAATATATGGAAGGCATTGATATTTTTCTAACGATAAAACAGGTTCTCGTATTTTAACATACAATAAGAATATTAAATTCATTTACCCTTAAATACTTTTCGTCGATGCAAACCTTCCTGTTTCAAATATGGCTGTTTAAGTGTTTAGATTCGTCAAAATCGTTAATTTTACATTAGATTAAATATTAAACATGATTTGTTGAGATGAGATCTTTGATGAGATGTCAAAAAATAATATGAAAATAATTCATGTAATTGGAGATAATCCAGATTTTGTGAATAAGTATTTGGACCACTCAAAATGTTGCAAATAAATGTGCATTTAAAGAACGAAAACTAATCATTGATTTATGGCTCATTCTCAGATGCATTTCGGTGCATTTCTTGTATGAAAAATAAAATGAGATATTGCAGTGTGACATTGCCTATGCTCCGCCGGCTTCCCGCGATGAAACGCATTTCCACGGCGGTTTAATGCCTTCCGAACAATGTTTTGAACTATGGGGTTGCATTTACGACCGTGTCACTCCGGTTTTTAGCAGTTTTACGGGATACCATGCCTCGGCCGGACGGGAGCGTAAATCATAATCCATAACGCTAAGTATAAAGGCGGCCACTTCACGGGCGAATGGCGCTCGACCCGAACCATACACATTGGGGATGCACAATGGCCCGTAATCTTATACGAGCTGCGTCACTTCAGTGCGATCGAGATATTTGCCATTAAAAGACGTTTGAAAACAATTCATAAAAATATCACCAGTAATCTTACGAAGTAAATTTCGAATATTTTACGTACTATCGATTGATTTTATGTATTTGTGGTTGTCAATGATGGCGTGATGGTAAATGAAACACAATCAGCAATTAATTGCTTTTATTAATATATTAAAACGTTTAAGAGAAATATTGTTGATGGAATAAAATATATTTTAAGAAATAAAAAATAAATTCAAATAAGCAAGGTAATAGAAGCAGATAAAGACCAATGAAAACTTGGAATGATCAAGTACTTGAAACAGTTGAAATTTATTTGGTCAGGAGAAGGAAAAAACAGCGGCTTTGTATGATGAAATATATGAATGTGGAAGAGGCGATTTTTTTTGCAAATAAGTATTTTATTGGCGTTCTATTTTATCTGCCTACTCTGCGGAGAAGCGGCGTGATGGTAAGTAAGTTGGTTTATATATGTATAATAATAGAGCATGACATTGAGATGATATGATATGTGTCGGGTTGTGGTCCCGTGGTTAGGGTCGCGGACTCTTAAGTCAGAGTTTCTCGGTTCGAACTCACTGTTCCACAATTTGATACCTATTTCTAATAATGATCCGCTTAGGCTCACAGAAATAGTATAAAAATTTAAATATTTGTAAATAATAAAAAAATATTTATCATCTTAAAAAAAATTTAAAAATGATAATATTGTTATCAAATTGACGGACATTGGCACCATAAATCAAGCTAGGACACAAAATGCCGAATCTTCTTCTAGTGGAACGGAAGATCTGTTGAAGACAGTTAACAGTCAGTCTTCCACTGAGGAGTTTTACGCGTTTTTTTTTAGCAATGAGCAAATGCAGAGATGTTCCTGATTGTCCCACACTAGTTTACCCTTCCTGTTCCCAACACAGATTAAAATAAAACGTGTTATTAGCTAGAAGAAAGAAAAATCCACTAATTGATATATAAACTTTGTACATAATAAGCAAGGCAAATAATAAATGCTAATCCTATCTAAACAAATATTGTTGTTATAAGTATAGGAAGTCGAATGATTTACACATTAGTTTCATACATAATGTTTACTTCGTTTGAACAGACTAATAAACTTGCACAATTCGATGTGTTATAAAAAATAGCAGCTATTGTATTCCACTATTTTACTCTATTACATATTAAACTATCCCAAGGATTTAACACCAGTGCTATAAAAATAAACGGTATATTTAGCGTAAAATCCAATGCACTTAAAATTATAATATAAACCCAAACGGCGCTCTCGATAATCTTAACAATACATATAATGGTTTACTTAACACCACCACTATTAAAAATACTTAAGTATTAGTAAGTAAAACTCTATGGTTAGTTTAAGGTTAATAAAGCATTTCAGCTAGGACATTATGTACCTAGATCAGTGTTTCCCAATCAGTGGTACGCGTACCCTCAGGAATACGGGCAGCGATTTTTAAAATATAAATGAAGGTGTAACTTACATACAAATGATTTATTTTATTCGATATAATAATAATAATAATAAAACCCTTATCCGCACCCCAATGGTGCATAGGGCACTGCTTCATGTGAACACAGTGTTATCTTGATCGTTTACACACGAAGGAAAGGTGATCAGCCCTCCGCTTTAGGTACCAGTCCAGGGTAATATTCAATAAATATTACAGTGAAAAAATCACTTATATTTATTCGACCCCCCTGGGAATCGAATCCGGGACCTCCAGAACGGTAGCCGAGCGTGCTGACCATTACACTATGGAGGCAGACAAAATTCGATATTGAACCTAAAAATTCTATGATAGAAAAATCTGAACCAACAGTTTAAAGGTGCGCCTCAAATTAACAATTTAGAACGCAACCGGCTGCGCTAGAACAACAAACGAGTTGTACGCTGATATTTTATATAATACTTATTGGAATATATATATTTTTTAGAATATACATATCTTAATTTTTTTTCATTTTTCCTTTTCTAACCTTTCAATAACCCTTTTTTTCTGAAAAATGTTTTTATTTCGAATACAAACTTATTTATCTAATACAAAACTAAGTTAAATGATACCATGGTTCGAAGAAAATTAGGATGCGGGGTATCGATTATGCCGCCTTAATATAACGTATTATGTGATAAACTTATCCAATAATTCATACCGAATCGTATCAGTACATGATTAATATTTCATTTTAACGGAGTCCACTTCACTGAAGCTTTAAAAAGTGTATATTGTGAGATAAAATTATATTCTTGGCTTTATTAAAGCATAATTCAATCAATATTTCCACCAAGCATTTTTTCTAAAAGAAGAAATCCACCCCTCATGGTAAATGGTAACTGTACCCTACCAAGTTCATTCACAATACGCCGATTGTGGAGAAGCTCTCAATGGGACCGAATAGCCCACTATGATATACGCACAACTGGCTTGGGTTTTACGAGCTTTTTCGATTCTCGTCAAAGTAATACCGCTGTGACAAATTGAAAATTATTAAAAATCAAAAGAGGATTTTTTTCTGATCTCTCTAGACCACCCACCGGCACTGTCGATCGTTAAATTATGTTGGCGGTATCGCTTTTTAGGAAATAAAATTTAATTTACATATTGTATTATTTCAGCAATTAAAGCTTTTTAATTAATCCTTGAGATATAATAGTATTAGTAAAGGATTCAATATACTGAATTTTAATACCAAAAGTTGTTTTTATGGGGATAATATATATCTTATTCAATATCTTATCTGCGCCCGGTGGTGCATAGGGCAATGCATCATATGACTACAGTGTGATCTTGATAGTTAAAAATGTGATCGGCCCTCCGCTTCAGGTAACACAGTCCAGGGTAATATTGAATAAATATTAGAGTCACAATTATTTTGTATTTATTTGACCCCCCCTGTAAATCAAACCCGGGAACCTCCAGAACGGTAGCCGAGCGCGCTGACTATATATTTGACTATATTGTGAGTGTGTCCAAATCTCTGTTTAATAAACCGGGCTTTATCCATATACAAGTAAGCCTTATAAATACCCAGCATTTCTTCATCTATGTTGAGATATCAATATAAATTATCGGGAGTGTATTTCACATTAAAATGTAGTATGTTTATAAAAAAAAAATAGAACCCTTATCTGCACCCCAATGGTGCATAGGGCACTGCTTCATCGAAACGCAGTGTTATCTTGATCGTTTACACATGAAGGAAAGGTGATTAGCCCTCCGCTTCAGGTACCAGTCCAGGGTAATATTGAATACATATTACAGTGAAAAAATCACTTATATTTATTTGACCCCCCCTGGGAATCGAACCATAAAAAAATTATAAAAAAGGCCTGCTTAAAATTTTTAGTTTTTAAATCTTTCGTGACAAATTGAAATTGTATTTCCAATTCGATCGAATGTTGCTTTCTTTAGATCGCTTTAGTCCAAACAGTTGCTTTTTTCAATCTTTTTTCATAGGCGAATCAATAAAATAAATATTAATAAAATAAAATAAAATCAATAAAATAAATCAAACATTCTTAATACACATATAATAAACAATATGAGACATCCATCTCTTTTCATTTAAATGAGACAAAGTATCTATTATTCGTATTATCTTTTCTATGAGGCATACTTAAATTGATTACTTTTTATGGTTGGTATATAATATTTGTTATAAACCACCGCTCCTTCATTAAGTTTTAATGATCCATACATTTATCCGTAATTGCGAAATAGCTATATTTAAATCTCATAAAGGTGAAACCCTTGGCTAGTATTTAAATAAAATTATTGCATTCGCATACATAAATAATAAATTCTTATGAAAATGAGTAATATTGTTATCATGACCATACACCTGGAAATAAGCAAATTGTAGGAAACATATTGAAATATATTGTAAGAAGCACAAGAGCTTAGTAGTCTCTTTATTGGAGAGAACTGCGTTATTAATATTAATATTGTAATAGTAGAAAGTCCAGGAAATTAATTAAAATTAAGAAAAAAAGTATTACAACCGTACTAAAAAAAATCCGTTGCTCGTATTTTCTCTTGTATATTTACTTATATTTTTTATTCATAAATTCAAACATGGTAAAGGTCCAATAAATTGTAACTTAATTTCTATAGCCCCAGGTAACATTTAACGTAATTGAATATTTTTAATTTGAAAAAAAAAATCTTCGAAATAAAACTTAATTGGTTCAGAAAATAAAAATGCCATTAAAAGGTAATGAGTATGACACGAAATTAGACGTTACGTTTCTTCTCTGTATGAAGTTGAAGGTAACCGAAATGCACGAAAATGGGCACACCACTGCAACATGAAGTTTCTGAAATGCATAAATATGTGCACGCCGTAAAAATGTATTGTATCTAGCGTTCCTATGGCCCAGTCTAGTCAAATGGCAAAGAAAGAAAAAATAAAAGAATCGTATTAAATATGTTAAATTTTGCGATGCTTATGGCCCTTATGAGTGGACAATATTTAAGTAGTAGTCAAGAAGCATACTACCCACCTTAATTGGTGTTGCGTTTATTGCTGTAACATTCAACAGATGGCGCTACTAAAATAAAAACATGCGCGTATTAGAATGCGCCGTTCTTTTAAAAGCCGAGGATTCTTCCAACTCCTGACCTGACTACATTCAAGTATCTGAAATACTGGACTATGCTAAGTTTACCAAGGTCTTCATTTGCTTCTACTGACAACCACATTCGGCCCATATACTTATATGATAGTTATGAAAACAAAACATTGAAATCACAACATAGATGAACAACATTTTGAGTGTGTCCAAATACTTGTCAACAAAATCTGGATTATCTCCAATTACAGGAGTTATTTTCATATTATTTTTGACATCTCATCAAAGATGAAGAAGAATATGGAAATAGTGAAGTTCTATTGATTCAAGAACAAGGTTTCTAAATTGGTTCATATACACAGAACTTCTTATATGAACCAATTTAGAAACCTTGTTCTTGAATCAATAGAACTTCACTATTTCCATATTCTTCTTCATCTTTGATGAGATGTCAAAAATAATAGATGAACAAGTAATTGAGATGGAATATAAAAGCATATAATTTATATTTGAACCACTAACATTGTGATTTTCCATTTTATAATTAAAATGTAACATTGTTTTAAAATCAATGTTAATCTTTTTAGTATTAATCAGTCTTGATAAAGAAGCAGTTAGCTTCGAAATCGGTAGACATTATAATTAAGTTATAACAAAATATTTATGGAGATTTAAAAACAAATTTACATTTTAATTAAAGATTATAAAAGTCACTCATCAATATATAATATTAATCACATAATAGATACTAATCACTCATTTCACTCTCATAAATTTAAATTATTACACCTTGTTCCATATAAAGGCCAAATTATGAATTATCTTAAAAATTTAGAAATCCAAAAAAACCTAAATTCTAATAATAATTTACTAAATAATATATTGTTTCAAAATTCTTCACATTTGCTTTCCATTTTTCCTTTGTTTTTTTACCTCCCTTGACTAACCCCTTCCCCTTACTTTCCCCTCTCCTTATTTATAGAACAATTTTATATTTTATTTTTTAGTTATTATACAGACCTGAATGATGGAAGTTTAACTTCTAAAACATGTAGTCTATAATAAAACTCAAGTGGTAAAAAACAAGTGTTTTCTTTAATCATTGTAATATAAAAGTCTTGGTGTTTCACTCACTTCAACTCACGACCTATCACTTGGCTAGTTTATTGATAATTTTAAACAATGTGTTACATTTACCATTTTACTCATGGGAGAATCGACAATCGTATTACTGAAAAGTTCATACACAAGTATTTCACGTACGCGAAACGTTTCACATTTTTCAATACAAACTCCGAGTTATCTACCATATGTAATTTGAGCTAAAAACTTTGTGATATAAGATTATTTTTCCCGATCACTTCACATATTTTCTAGAAACTCTTCTTAGTATAACAAATATATATATATATATATATATATATATATATATATATATATATATATATATATATATATATATATATATATATATATATATATATATATATATATATATATATATATATATATATATATATATATATATATATATATATATATATCTATAAAATGCTACGTTGCAATGCTCCCTAAAAATAAACATGAAAGAAATATTCCGATTCGGCAGTAACTCAAACAAAATCCATTTTATTTATTTATTTATTTAAACTTCTCGTACAGAATAGAAATAAGTACATTATCAGGCTTATTGCTAAAAAGCAATATGCTCCAACCAACCACAAACAGACTAGTGATATTGGACATAATGTTTGATCACAAAGTAGATAGTACTTGAACATTTAACAAAAAAATTACAAATTGATGATAATAAGGAAAGCAAATTAAAAAGGGATTTTAGAGAACGAGGTAGAGGGAGAAACTAAGGGATGAGGTTTGAATGTTACACGTGTGTAAATAGATCACTTAAATCAGCCTATGACGGTCGTCAGCCCCGTAAATGCCCAGACTTCTATATTCTTCTTCATCTTTGATGAAATGACAAAAAATAATATAATTCGGATTTGTGAACAAGCATTTGCAGACATTCAAAATGCTGTAAACAACAAAAAATGATTAAGTATATGCGATGTGATTTTTTAAAAATAAATCCTTATTAGAAATAATCCAGATTTGTTGACAAGTATAAAGTTACACTCAAAACATCAAAAATGCTTAATGATATGTATTTCTTTTATTTATATTTTTCATCTTTGTCAAACATCATGACCCCGTGTTACGCTCGCGTTAAAACATGCATAAAGCGTTTGGTTAAAGTGTCGCGTCTACTGGGGACCACCCCAAGATAAACGCGAAATATCGTCAATACGAGAAAAAGTCTTTTTACGATCACGAGGGGCACTCGATTTAATGGACGGGAAACACATTTCGGTATTCAAAACTTCTCGCAATTACAAAAAGGTGTATCGGAAAAGATCGGGGCATACACAACCGGTGACAATAATCGCGCAGAGCCATAAATCAATCAGGATCTGAGAAAATAATAAAGAAAGCTTAATGTACGTATAAAGAATATGACGAGCTTTAGTACCGGATGCGACTTAACGACGTCGTATGATGTATTGTACATGGGGGAAGAACAAATTTTAGAAGAGCGATCATTAAAATGCGCAAAGAACAAATTGTCGTCGCTTATTGAAGTCATATTAACGATTTAGGTTTTGTATTCTGTAAAAAAGTTACTTAAAACATTTTCAATGCGTCCAAATACTTGTTTACAAATCCGGATTATCTTGAATTAGGAGTTATTACGTTCGAAAGCCCCGTAAATGCTAAGAATTCCATATTCTTCTTTATCTATGTTGAGATGTCAAAAAACATTAGGTTTATTTTATATCACCTCAGATAATATTTCTTCTTCTTCTAACTCTTACCCTTATCCAATGGTGCATATGGCACTGCACCGTACTTATGCGTTGTCGTCTTGATCGTTACTTATGTGAACGCAAGATGTTCATTGCGCTCCAGGGACCAGTCCAGGGTAATATTAAATAAATATTAAAGTGTAAAATCAGATATATTTATTTTCACCCCCAAAAAGTATTTGGACACACTCAAAATGTTGTAAAATAAGCCCCTTCTTCTTAAATTATTCAGTAGTTTTTTTGGAAAATCTTTTTATATAAACAAAGAAAAAAATATATATTAATACATAAATTAAATTGTAATCTTTGATAAATAAATAAAACATGTGATACTTTACAATTTGTTCCCATAAAAATTAACAACTGTAACGACTTTTATTATTTGTACCCCATGTTTATTAATATAATTAATTAATTATTCTTAAAAATTATGTATAATCGATTATTTATACATTTTATTAAATAAATGTATCAATACAGGCTAACGGAAGGTTTGCAGTCTAGTAAGACTATAAATAACCAAATACGGCTTTAATTAAAACAATTCAAACTACAAGATCATATTGACTATACGAGGTGGCGATCTGAAACTTTACGATGTCTTTGCAAACAATTTTCGCTACTTCCACATTCATATATTTCCTCATACATACCGATTATTCCAACTCCTGTACTGAGTACTTTTAAGTAATTGAAATACTTGATCATGCCAAATCCTCAGTCTTCCTATGCTTCTATTTACAACCACATTCCCCTCATAAATTTGTTTGTATATTCTTTCTTTACTCTTGTAACTCACATGTTCCAACCATCTGAACACACCTTTCATAATTTTTCCATGATGTTTATCTCAACCTTACAATATTCCATTTTATCTTTCAGTAATACAGAAGAAAGTGACCAAGTGCATTTTTTACAAAAAGGTGATCATTGCCTATTTGATATCTTACTAGCTTAATATTGACCTGAAAAAATCCCAAATCGATTTTAAACATGGAAGTATAATACTTATATTGACTTTTTAAAAATGACTAACTGCATTGATGTTTATTTTCTTGCCAAGAAAAAGTGACTTAAATGGCCCTCCTGAACATTTTACGTTTTGTCAATTGGTCACTTTCTGTTGAACGACTACGATATGTTTATCATATATATTTGTATTGCACGTTAGTCTGAAATATCAACATTACACATTTAATGTATCGGAATCCTGACCTTGAATACTTGACAATGTGAAGTTTTCCTCGCTATTCCTCTGTTTCTATAAAAAAGGATGTCATTTAAAAAAAATCCTTCACTCATTCCACTACCCTTCCTTTCCGACATCTTTATTTTTCGATACGTTCGTTTGGTTTCATCATACATCGTTATGACGCACTGATCGCATTTCGACTGCATTGAGTCTCTTCTTCCTCTTCTTCAGGCAACCCCGTGTTTTACTTCCATACATCTCATTGTTGATAACACTGGCCAACAATTTACAACTTTTATTTTGTATCTGGCATGAAAATACCCGATCTTTATGCACTTCGCATGGCTGAATTGAAAAACGAAAGCAAAAAAAATGTAGCACGTCAGATTTTTTAGTTATGGATATTTTAAATTCTGATATTGATTAAAATTTATGTTATTATTTTTTAATAAATATGTATATATACATATAATGCTATCGTTTTCAATATTAATAATTTAATATATTTCCACTGTTACTCCATAATTATCAATACTTTTTTTTAATCCCTTAGACCTTAGACTAAAACATGTTTAGATACCAACCGCTGTTAAGGTTTTAACGTATGGGGTTCATACAAACAATAATATGACTGTAACATCAAAACTTGACGTGATACAAGCTTATCACCATATAGACTTTGAATAAGAACGATTAATTTAGTCCTGAAAATGATGCAAAATGCATCGAAACACGTGTCACAGTAGATTTTAAGAAATAGTGGTATTTACTTAGTAAAACATTAATTAAAAATCAAAACTTCAGTTACAAAATCATTGTTGGCCAATGTAATTAAACAATATAAGTTTGCAGGATGACAACATGAATCTGACACTTTTATAACTGATGTTGGTGTTGATTGGAAATAATCTGGAAAATGTGAAATATGTAGGATCGTTTTGCAATTTGATTGGCTACCTCTCTTCGTTCTAGTATGGTGAGTTTTTGTTGAATGTCAAGTGTATGAACGTAACTGGACGGGAAGCTGCAACATTGTATGGGTCGTGTAGTACTACCAGCTTAGGTGTGGTAATAACTGGAGATTAAAACCAACATTTCTTATTTTTTCTCTCCCATGTAGGAATTGATGGAGCAATTAGTTAGCAGAGTTGCTACCGCAGAGCAAAAGGAAAAGCTTTGCCGTTTAAATTTATAAAATAAAAGATTACACACAAAGAAATTAACACGTATAAGGAATTTTTCCCACTTGTGAAACAATCAGTGGAATGAATAACAGAGGAAAGGAATGCACGTTCAAATTATATGAAGAAAGAACGCATTTGAAAGTAAAAGTTTGAAGCATACTAGTTTTATACTTATATAGAATCTTAATAAAATTTACAACAAAATATTGTGAATAAAATGGCTGCTCAAAATTCACAATTTTGAGCAGCCATTGTATTCAAAGCGTCTACTAGTATGTAATATATTTTAGAAATAATCTTAGATACATTTGATGAAGGTCTCTGTTACATATAAAAAAAACTAATTCTGATTAGTCATATATAGATGGTGCCTAGAACTCGAACTAGAACATGTGAAAGAAGGTATTTATTGAAGGATATATATAAATGTATACAACTTCCGGAATTTGAGTTATGTGGCTGTCAATAATTGGCAGAATGGTGAATGTTACACATGTATTACTTAAACCAACCCTAACATAAGTCCTTTAAATACCCAGACCTCCATATTCTTCTTCGTCTTTGTTAAGATATCAATATAAAATATAAAAATTGGAGGACAATAACGGAGACGAAGATATACGGGTATATGACATTCGAAAAAAAACTTTATTATTTCCATCACATAGTATCAGAGCCATAGAGTCCTGAAGAAGGCTTCGTTGAGAGTCGCGAATCGGATGGATGAAACATTCAAAACTATTACTAAAACCTAACTTTATGTATGTTTAAACATTTCAAGTTTTTTTTTGTATTTACTAATGTCTGAGCACTTTTCAAAGTCAGAAGCATCTTTAAACTGATAGAAATTATCTGAAAATCGAAGTACATATTATGTAAATTCTTATAAAAAGGACTTCCACATGCATGTAGGTCTAATTACATGTACGTGACCAGTAACATAAGGTATTTCAATTAAGGTTTTATTATGTTGCCTGCCAATTTCATAAGCAGAGATAATTATTATTGTATATTTATTAATAAAACGCTAGTACTTGCTTTGCAGTTTCATTTTGGATTTTCCTACAAAGTTATATGAAAATTACGCTGATGAGAAAATTATGCCAATTATTCTCTACAAAGGTCGGAAAGCAACGGGTTATAGGTATGTATATGAAGGTACTAAAATTAATCTAGAGACATCTGCTGGTGATTTCTTGCACTTGGCGTCGACGTAGCCACACGGTTAGATTAAGTAAGGTTGGTTGGGTAATATATCCAAAATTAAAAACGGTTATTGGATTGAATCCTACCTCTATTAAAATATAAAATATATAAAACTAACTAACTAACTAACAAACCATCACGCCGCTTCCCCGCAGGGGTAGGCAGAGAGAATAGAACGCCACACCACTCTGTCTTTGCAAACATTCTTCGCCTCTTCCACGTTCATGCATCTCCTCATACATACCCGCCGATTGTTACGACTCCTAACCTGACCACTTTCAAGTATTTGGCATACCTGATCATGCCATGTTTCTCGGTCTTCCTCTGCTCTTTTTTCCAATAACATTCGCCTCATAAATTTGTTTTACCGTTCTTTTCTCACTCATTCATGTCCAAACCATCTCAACACACCTTATAAATACATAAATGTAAATGTAAATATATATATATATATATATATATATATATATATATATATATATATATATATATATATATATATATATATATATATATATATATATATATATATATATATATATATATATATATATATATATATATATATATATATATATATATATATATATATATATATATATATATATATATATATATATATATATATATATATATATATATATATATATATATATATATATATATATATATATATATATACATATATATATATATATATATATATATATATACATATATATGATAATATATGACGCATTTCGTCTTATTAAGATATTTTTTAAGACTCATATATAATATGTACTACTCAGTGTTTGATAATATCTCAATCAGACGAAACGCGTCACATGTTATCATATATGTATATTGTAAATGAAAGTAGAATTCAATCTAATAACCGTGTTTAATTTTGGATATTTTCCCCAACTATTCAAAATGGAATTCTACCAACTGTCTACAGTTACAATAAACAAGTTAGTTTATTTAGTATTTATGGTAAAAATATTTTAATATGTTATTTGTTACACACACTAAGCAATAACGGACACTGTTTGACTTTTTTATTTTTGTCAAAAATTAAGCCCATCGAGTGAGGTGAATTTTGTCAAAATCGGTTAATATTACCTCTACAGCTAATTGGATTGGGTAATTCATTTGAATAAGTCTAGTATTTGTATGAAAGATGTTCAAATGGTGATATAAGGAAAGAATGCAAGGCTGAAATAAGCATTATCGATTAATTTAAAAAAAGGTGTGTCTAGATGGTTTGGGTACATGAATCGAATGAGTGAAGAAAAGAAAATAAAACAAATTTATGATGAAAATGTGGTTGGTATATCACTCCGTTGAACAAATGTTTTAAATTTATAAAGCAAACACGGTGGTTAAAGAAGCAGAGGACGACCGAGAAAAACTGGGCATGATCAAGTATTTAAAATATTTAAAATATTCAAGTCAGGAGTCAAATTAATTGTCGGGTATGTATGAGAAGGTGCACAAACGTAAAAGAGGAAGATTTTTTTCAGAGATTGATTGTTTTTTCGATCTTTTCTCTTTGCCTACCTTTGCAGAGAAGTGGCGTTATGGTTACATTTTTTAGTTAGTTTTTTTTCATTCTGGTAGAGGTAGCATAAACACCACCATGGAATCTAAGATTTTACGTTCGCATTATGCATATAAGTAGCTGCAGATATAATAAAATTTATCTATGCCTTTCAAGTCCAGTTATTACGAGATGTTTTTACCTTTGAATAAACTTTATCTAGAAAGTAATAAAGAAAAATATGGTCTTTTAAAAACTTTTAAGACATAGCGCTCGGGTTTTAACTACCCGGAACACAGGAGAATGAAAACTTTGTGAAAATATGGACTAGTAGGTACAAAAGTAATTTCATATAGGAGCAAGATCATAGAGGTTGGATTTTACAAATATTGTGTTAAAATTTGGTTTGCTACGAAACTAGTTTTAATATGTGGGATAAACTAACATAAATATTTTAAATATGTATATTAGTTTCGTCTAATATATTTTCCAAACGCTTAAATTGGATCAATTAAACATTTTGAGTGAGTCCAAATACTTGTTCACAAATCTGTATTATCTCTAATTTTAGGAGTTATTTTTCATATTATTTTTTTGACATCTTATCAAAGGTGAAGAAGAATATGGAAGTCTAGGCATTTACGGGGCTGACGACCGTCATCGTTATTTAATCTAGGATTCGGACCTCACATACTAAAAAAGGGTTCTGCTCAATAATAGCTTATTTTCATTTCACCAATAGATGTCTCTAGTGAAGTTCTAATGATTCAAGAACAATGTTTTAAAATTGGTTCAAATATATAGAACTTCCAAGAATTTTAGTGTGGTTGTCGATAATGGGTAGATTTGGTGAATGTTACACGTGTGTAAAGGGATCTTAAACCAGCCTATGACGGTCGTCAGCCCCGTAAATGCCCAGACTTCCATTTTCTTCTTCATCTTTGATGAGATGTCAAAAAAAAACAGATCAATTAAAATAAAATATTCCCATTCGTTAGAATTGCGAGGAAGTAACCATAGAAACTGGTATGTAAGCTTTTCCTTAGACGAATGTTGATCATTTGAAAAAGCCGCTTACGACTTATATGGAATGTACTACATATAATGGAGTATATCTAGACAACATTTTACTTGCGAAATCTTGTTAAGCTAGCAATCATATCGAAGCAATTGGTATTGTTAGATGTTCTACAAGCATGTCAGAGTATTTAAGCAGTATGAAGTAACATATTAAGCAATGTTTAGTTTAATCAAAAGCAATCATTTCGAAGAAATTTATATTGTTAGTTGTCGTACATACAAGAGTTATCAAGTTTTATGAAGTAAAATATGGGCAATGATTAGTTTAATTAAATTGATAATGTCGAAGCAATTGGTGTTGTTAATTGTTCTACAAGCATGTAAGGGTACTTGAGCAGTATGAAGAAATATATTAAGCAATGTTTAGTTCAATAAAAAGTAATCATATCGAAACAATTGGTTTTATTTGGTATCGTACACGTAAAAGTAATCAAGTTGTTTGAAGTATCATATAAGCAATGTTTAGTTCGATTAAAATGATCATGTCGAAGCAATTGGTATTGTCAGAGGTCTTACAAGCATATAAGAGTACTCAAGCAGTATGAAGTAACATTTTGAGTAATATATATATAATTATAATGCTACCGAAGCAATTAGTACTGTCAGTTGTCGTACAAACATATAAGAGAACCAAACTAATATGAAGTAACATTTTGAGGAGTGTTTAATTTAATAAAAAGCAATCACATCGAAGCAATTGGTTATCTTAGTTGCCTACAAGCAAGTAAAAGTTCTCATGTAGTATAAACCATAATAGCAATATTCGATTTTATCAAATAGTGAAATAAAATAAAAGAATATTTTAATTTGGACTTTCGCGCAGATAAACGTTTATATTTAACGATGAACAAATTATAAACAGAAATACATAACAAGATTTTGAATTTAGTTGTCGTTCAATTTCATATGACAAAAAATATTGGTGCCTCACAGAAAAACAAATTTATAGTAAGGGAAAATGCAGATCTTTCTGACATTCACAAAGCTTACAACCTATCATCGGCTGGCTTAAAAGATCAAAGGTTATCCAAGAGATTATATTTACTATTACCCTCCTGGGAATCGAACCTAGGACCTCCAGCATGTTACAACGACCGCATTAAAGAGGCGGAGTATATATATATATATATATATATATATATATATATATATATATATATATATATATATATATATATGTATATATATATATATATATATATATATATATATATATATATATATATATATATATATATACATATACATACAAATAAATGTTGATTTATTTATTGAGTTAAAAGAAAATTCCATTAAAACCGATAAAAATAGAGGAATTTAAAAACACGTGTACATATATCTGTAGATGTTGTTTAAAGGTAAAATAAAGTATAATTTAATTTTATATTATAATGGTTTATTAAATATGTTAAATAGTAATTATGGTGGAAAAATTCAAGTAAACGATTTATTAAACCGTAAGTTATGACAGAGAATACTCAATATATAATCAAAGTAACATTTTAATGTAATACTCTACCATTATCTAGCTAGGGAAGCATGCGTGTCTCAAATAACTGTGTTAAAAATATTTACAATTTGCTCAACGATTCAGTTTTTTTTATTATTATACAGTGCACATAAAAAATATAATCGCATATACCTTTTTTAATTTAAGTTCAGAAACTATTACCGTTTTGTAAATATATATTAATATTTTACAAAAGGGATATTATCGTCAATGATGCGGTGAATTTTTAAAATCATACAAATATTGTGGTCTCAAATAATATGCAGTTTTTATTTTTAAAATCAGTGTTGTGTTCAATTAACTATATGCAATATGTATTTTTATTATCACGTGAAAGTTACAATCAGATAAATACGGATTTTGTATTAAATTAATCTTTCCACGTATTTAACACAGTTCTCTTGATCTTCTTCTTTTTCTGCGTTCACTCCCTAGTGGATCATATGACCAATACGAGGCGTCTGCAAGTCACTCTGTCACGCATCATCTCCTTGCCTTCCTCCAAGGTCAGTCCGACATCCCGAAGTTCCGCTGGGTATAGTCGGTGAATGGTCGTCAGCGGCCTTCTGGGGCGCCGGAATCCTCGGGGTTGGAAGAAGAGACATGAGGGGTTAATGCTCTCAGGTGGCAATCTAAGGATGTCCCAACCATGTCCACTTTCTCCTCTTCAGGACTTATGAGAGGCTGTTGGGTTATACCATTTTACACCCAGAAATAAACCTCGATTGTACTTATGTCAATACGACATTGGCATCAGACAATCATAGGATAAGTAAGAGTGAAACAAAGTAAGCTCTTAAGGTCGTCTTTGATATTACCAGACACCATCTTCTAGCTTAGGTGTGAAATTTTCTCTTCAAACTAATCACATATAATAAATATCCATAAATATTCCTTTCCTCCTCTAACTAACCATCACGCCGCTTCCCACAGGGGTAGGCAGAGAGAATAGAACGCCACACCACTCTGTCTTTGCAAACATTCTTCGCCTCTTCCACGTTCATGCATCTCCTCATACATACGCGCCGATTGTTACGACTCCTAACCTGACCACTTTCAAGTATTTGGCATACCTGATCGTGCCATGTTTTTCTCGGTCTTCCTCTGCTTCTTTTCCCAGTTACATTCAATTACTTTCCTTCTCCTTCCTGCAAAATCTATTTTTCATACCATACCCTTTTTTTATATTTTAATATTTTTAATGGTTATTAAAACATTAATGTGGAATTGTTTGATTGGCTTCATTTTTATTGATGTCACTATTTTCGTTAATGTAATGTAATGCTTATTATTGTTAATGTAACTATTGTTTATTTTATGCTTTTTTAAATATAAAGCTGTACAATTCCCGAACAAATAAAATAAAATAAATATATATTTTTACAACGTTTTGAGTGGACACTGATGGCGCAGGACCGCGAAGCTTTTGCCATGGTGATCTCCAACGTTGGGACGACCTAACAAGACACACGAAGAAGAAGAAGAAGATACCAACCATATATAATATTAAATATGCTAAGTAGAGCTGTGTATGTAGAGACATGGTCAGGAAGAAATAACAAGTAAATCAATTAGCGCAATTACACTTATGAGGGTGATGGCGGTAAAATACATTTTGGCACAAGTCGGAAATTTAGTGTAATGGATAGAAAGAGTTAAATTGTCTGCACTGGTTTGGTTCCGAGCCAGCACAGCGAGGTCAGATGTTTTCAAGGGCGGTGTGAATGCATTAAATGCATCGGTAGCGTTATGCCAATATCCACTGACGATATGCTTAATAATTATCCCACGCTATAGCGGTGTTTAGCTGACATAAAATCAAATATTTTAATCAACGAGAGGGCAGGGGCGTGCATTTTATATAGGCAGATTAACAGTGCCTACCCTGGATTACTCGAGTTTCATATAGAAACACGACCAGTGCCTACTATGCCTTATCCTTACCCACATTTACTCACTTACCCTTTGTTTCACATTTTCAATAATTTCGTAATTTAGTTTTTTTTTAATTTCTTTGCAAAAGAAGGTCTGTCAGGAAGCCTAGATGCTTCTGTATCAGATCTGGAAATTCTGTGGGATAGCTTTCAATATCCTTACCCAACCTACTGCCAACCCTGATTAAAAACTCTGTGCACGTAAAATAAATATATAAAATAATAATAAAAAAATTGTAATCATAAAAATATTGAATAAAGAAATGAATAAATGATTCATCAGTATTAAATTCAGAAAAACGGTAAAAATATTTTATGTTGTATATTTATTGATAAGAGGCATCTCAAAATAGTATTTTTAGAGCAATGAATATACATTTTGCTGTATTTTTTCATAATAAATTAATACATATTTTTTGACATCTCAACATAGATGAAGAATAATATGGAAGTCTGGGTATTTACAGGGCTTATGATCTGTCAAGGGTGGTTACGACAGCACCCTATGAGAGGTCATAAATGTATTGAAAATAGTCCGCCTAAGTAGTGTAATGGTTAGCACACTCGGCTACCGTGCTGAAGGTTTCGGGTTCGATTCCAAGGGTGGGGGGGTCAAATCAACTTAAGTGATTTTTCACCAAATATTTATTCAATATTACCCTGGACTAGTGAAGTGGAGGGCTGATTACCTTTCATTCATGTCAAGACATCGATCAAGATAACATTGCGTTTATACGATGCAGTGCCCTATGCACCATCGGGTGCGGAGGAGGGTACTAAAGAAGAAAAATAGAAACTGATTGATGAAATTTGATTAACATACTGATATTTTCACTGGCCAAACTTCATCAATGTTTTGTTTATTTTTATTTTTATTTTTATTTCACCATAGACATTATTACAAATTACAATGATGTGCCTTCACTGAGCCTTCCCGTGCCGAGGGCACATTTTACAATATTTATTTATAAAAGAATGTGAACTAAATTGTTTATGACATGCAATCAAATACGACATGGCTGAATGATGCGATCTATTTCAGATCTAACCACTTCCAATACCCATTAATAACATTTTTTAATTTTTTTTTATTTATTATTAGAATCAGGTTGTACAGTTTTATTGCATAATAATCAAAGTTTTTTTGAACAAAAGACGTGTGCATTATATTATGTTTGATGTGTTTCTGTGTTTTGGATCTTGTAGTTATATGTATGTTACCATAAAACGTTAATTGTGATTTGTGTGCATTGCTGGGAGGTGCTATATTGTGTTATGTCAGAGTGATTCTTAAACGCATATGAAAGGATTGTTGAAGCATATACATACTTGTTTGACAGTCATTAGTTGTATTTATTTTTTTTTTAAAAGAAAAAACCCGCAAAGCCTCTATTAGAGACTTGTCTGCAGATAGGATAGTAAGGATAGGGAAGGCGAATGTGAAAAATACATCACAAACACCTAGACCAATTTAAAATAAATGTTTCTTGAATTCATTTTGCAATTGGCGGGAATCGATCCCGCGACGCCAGTTTCGCAGTCGAGCGTCTACCCAACTACGTCACGGTGCCTGTCATATGTCAATATATTATATATTTCCTCTGTGAGAGTTCGTATTATTGTATTATTTATAACTTTACCTATGTTACAAAAGGGTTACTTTTTATAAATCTGCCTAAGTTGCACGGGTGTTAAGTGATCACTAAACCAGTCTATGACAGGTTATAAGCCCTGTGAATACCCAGATTTTTATATTCTTCTTCATGTATGTAAAAATAAATAAGATATAAAAGAGGTTAAAAAATATGTTTTTTAAAATTTATTAACTTTAAAATGCCGCATTTCGATTATCACACAAAATTATATTTTTCTGGAAATTTCAGTCACTGAATTATCTATAAAATTCCGGAAGAAGGAAATTTATGTAACTAATCCAGTCAAGCTAAAACTAAGATGAGTAGGTAGAATGGTGAATGTTGCACGTGTATAAAGTGATCATTTTACCAGTCTATGACAGGTTATGAACCCAGCAAATACCTAAACATTCATATTCTTCTTCATCTATGTGGAGATGTAAAAAAAATTAAGAAATAAAAGTGGTTTAAAAAGATTATTTTATTTTAATATATTTTCAAAACGCCACATCTCGCTTACCAAACATATTTTTACTTCCGGAAAAATATCAGTCATAAAGTATCGAAAAAATCCCGGAAGAAGGAAGTTTATGTAACTAATCCAACCAAGCGAAAACTATGCACGTACGAGTATGTGAAAAATATCGGGTGGTATAAAGTATCCAACAAAACGCATTTTGACATAAGGTCAAGTATAATAATAACGTTTATTGTAAGTGTATATGCATTATATTAATGATCTCTACATTGTAGAAGGTCGAAATCACCTACACATCTCTGCGAATAGCACTTGCCAATGATGACATAAGTGTACATACATGTATTGTAACGCGTGTAAATAAAAATAGATCATTCATGTTGTGCAGTTGTTATGTTACATAATTGTGTGCGTACTTGTCTGAACGTTGTGATTTCAAAGCAAACTTAATTATTGGTTTATGAAGGTAGAATGTACTAGCGGCGAGCCGTGGTTCTTTTTATATGGAAGCTTTGGATATAAAGCAGTCATATATGCCTGTTGTCTGAAAACGTTTAATTTTAAGGGGATATTTGCAAACACAGAATTCATTTCATCAGAGATCACATGTCTGTTCACGCTCGATTTTTTTAAAGATTGTATATTTGTATTTCATTCATTTTTTGGAATACATATAGTTTTTTAAATATTTAAACTCCTTACCTTTCAATAACTCTTTTCTTTTCTAAACTTTAAAAATTTTCTTTAAGAAAAGCTTATTTTTTCAATGAAAAAACGGTGTGTTAAGAAAAAATCAACTACGTAAAAATGTTACCTGGATTAAGAGAAAATTTAGATGCGACTTAATAATAATAATTATAATATTTTGCGAATACTGGGCCTTAAAGTCACGAACAAAAGTGGTTAGAAATCGCAATGTATTTCGATATTCGCAAAATTTCGTTTTGGTTAGTTGTACATTTAACAAAATGACGTGCGTGAGTATATTATAAACACAAAATAATCTGTTTATGAATAAAAGATAATTTTAAAAAATAAAACTTGGTTTAAAAGAAAATGTTTTATTTATTTATACTTCTTAAGTGTTTACTCGTATTTTGATACATCATTATTTAATATACTACTATTACCATCACGCCGTTTCCCCGCAGGGGAAGGCAGAGAAGATAGAACGCCAAACTCTTTTGTCCTGACTTAAACTAATATGTCAACCTAAAAACCTATCCAATTTTCATTGCACCTTTGTTTCATAAATAACTCAATAATATAATAAAATAAAATAAAAAAGTTTTCACAAGAATATATTTAAATAAATAAAAAAGATAGAAATAAAAATCCCAATAATCAAGTATGTTCAGACAAATAAATTTTTAGTTCACGATTTAATTAAGTTTAAACCTAAAAAAACACAGTTTTACACTTTAAGTGCATTTTGCTTCTGCTATTCATATATCTCCAATACGGCATATTTTACGAGCTTTAAAGTTTGGAGCCATATCTCCGGGAAATAAACAAAAGCTCTGAATTTTATACTTTACTTTTATATACGTGTTCCCAGCATGTAGGAGCTGTGAAGTGCTACTTTTTTAATTGCGTTAGTTTGGATAAATTAACAGTTAAAAATTTATTAAGGGTTTTTTAATTTTCTTTTTAAAAAACAGAATTATTTTTTAAAATAAAACTTATATTATTACTTTAATAATTGCGAATAAGAGAATTGGTGAAAAAATGAAGTAAAAAATAAATAGTTTTTTTTAATGTGTCATTAATTAAGGATATAATACGATGTCTATTTTATTTTCTCATTAATGGACATTTAACGTATTTTATTGTTTTATTTGTATATTTCTAATATTCAAAGGTAGGCGTTTAAAATATTTAAACCTCATATTTGTAATTTTGTTGGAATTGCTTGGTGCTAAATTTTGTTATTTTAGAATTATTTTGGAATATCATATGTACTTTTTTTAAATTTACAATAATATTCAAGTAATAATTGTCAAACAACGTATTTAAAAAAAGCAAGCCATTTTTGTTCTTAATTTAATTTTGTTTTGAGTTTTTTAAAGTTTTGATTACACAAAAATGAACTAAATATTTTTTTCTGTGTGATATTTTCTATATGTTTAATATTTTGTGAATGCGTTTATATTTATTTTTTTCAAAACTTGCAAATGTCACGTCCATGTAAAAGATAATTGGCGACGAATAGTTAAAAATGATGAATTCAAACTGAGCCATCCACATTTCTGGCACATACTAGACTACCAATATATCAAGCCATCTTGGAACATAAATTATTAATGTAGCACACTAAAAAATTGTCCAGCTTTGGCGTGAATTAAAAGTTTTTATGTTTTCTACTTTCGCCAATCTTTTTATGGAGAAAATTTCACCCAAAATTTTCAATTTGACGCTCTTTATTCGTATATAACATAAATCATACACAACGTAGCTCGTAAATACGTGTATATCGGTTTGCCATAAAAAATGCTAAGTATGTTTGCACAGAATTTAATCAGGGTAGGTACAAGGGTTAGGAAAGAAGGCAAGATAAGCATTACTTAGTTAGGAAGTATAGCCAATGCTTTTCTGCCTGAGTGGTTTGCAACGTTTCTGACAACACATATATAAATATATATATATATTATATATATATATATATATATATATATATATATATATATATATATATATATATATATATATATATATATATATATATATATATATATATATATATATATATTTATATATATATATATATTTATATATATATATATATATATATATATATATATATATATATATATATATATATATATATATATATATATATATATATATATATATATATATATATATATATATATATATATATATATATATATATATATATATATATATTTATATATGTATATATTTTTTGTTTTATTTATTTATTTAATTGCCAAAAGAATGATGAAAGTAGGCTAAATGCAATCAAAATGTAAAATTCATGGTGATAAAAGGAATTAATGCAAGGCTGAGATGACCATTATCGATACCATTTAGAATGTTCGTTGAGATGGTTTGGACATGTGAATCGAATGAGTGAAGAAAGAATAGTAAAACAAATTTATTAAGCAAATGTGGTTGGTAAAAGAAGCCAAGAAATATTGAGAAAAACTTTACTTGATCGAGTTAACATATACTTGAATGTTATGTTAGTTAGTTGGTAAGTTAATTCAAATCACACAAATGTGTTAATAATGAAATATTGAACGTAAAACCCTTTCTGATATCCACGATTCAATTCTGTTTTCTTGAATGTATAAATTTTCTTTCAGGGCTGCCTGCCTGAAAGCGACGCAGAATCCGTAGAACGCATCAGGTCATAAAATACATCTCAGCTATAAATGCGGGCGTTACCTGAAGTGCACACAAAACCAATAAAATTTATCACTCCTCCGTTCGGCGGATTAATGCGAAAATACGATATCGATGCTAATTCAAAATGATATTTTTATTGCGACATCCATATATAGCAATTGGCGGCATTGATACTGTTTTGTTGGCAATGTTTATGACTATTTTGTACGTCCTCAGACGATGACAATAATATTCCACGCTAAAGTTGGTCAAATTTAAATGTTGAAAACTCCGTTTCTGTAAAATACCTACGCTATTTTTGAGATATACATATAATGTAGTTTCAGAAACATGGCTTATAGATGGCTCTTGTAATGTACTTGAAAGGTCAGGAGTAGGAAATATTTCTCGAATTAACCCCAAACATATGAGCACTTTGTACTCTAATTAACAATAATCTTGAAGGTTAACGTTCATATTTATCTATTTGTACCTTGGCCTAGTAGCTAACTGTAGTAAGCAGACCGTAGAAAAGCAAAGTTTATTTTCAATATGTAGGTATTGTATTATATTTTATAAACTTCTTTTCACATCTTTTCCTTCCTTAATATTAGCAATATAATACTGAAAATTGATATATGCAATTAATTATATTGAGGTTTTTAATGGAAATTTTTAAAATTAAAGATATATTATATTACTTTTCATGAAATGAAAGATTTTTACTGACGTTTTTTGTAGAACAACATTTTAAATAAGAATAAGACAAAAAGTAAAACGATTTGTTCACGCATGTTTTACTGATAGCAACTAAGTTACAATAAATCCGATATAATCAGCCTAGTCAATGGTCGTAACCGATATCACTACTGGTATATGGTATATTAAACCGATTGAATTATGTTTTCAAAAATGAAATTTGAAATATTAGTTGCAACGATTTTGAGTTATCAACTTTTAATTTAACCTTGAGTTAAACTGTCATCAGTTTTAAATACAATGATGAGTGTGAATTTATAGGTTTGAATATAAAAATAAATCACTTGGTATTTTTTAAATGTAAACAAGACTAGTTTCGAGAAATACAAATACTCTTCAACAGGTGAACGTATAAACTAGTTTGTATTTCACATATTGCTAAGAACATCCAGAATTCTCGAAACTAGTCATATTCAAGTGTTTCCTTTTATCATTTTTAAGTAATTGTCATTCCATAAAGTTATAACCTAAATAAATAAAATAAATTGGCAGGGGTTATATTAAATATCATTGGTCGCCCGAGGTTTTACGATATTTTTTTTCTTATACTGAACTTCTTTAAATAAAGTATATTATTTTTTTATAAATGGTTTTAAAAATAATATTTAAACCGTCAACTCCCAAATTAGTTGTTGATACTTATTTTGTTTTTAAATGGAGTTATGAACATTTGAAAACGACAATCCCAAACGTTGAATAGTGCCTTAATGAGCAATGCAGGTTTCAGACGAGATAACTAAAGTTCACACTAAGTCTCTGCAAGTTGTAAATGCAATGCTTTATTATTTTATAACCTTTTGCTGGTGTTTTTATTATGAACCTTGACTGCAGAACGGATATGGAAGGATGACGCATCTACAGCCTTGTCAAGCCTAGTTCACTTAAATTCAATACCATTGTGATTCATTATTCAAGCAAATTACATATAATGTCCTATAATATAATAAAATTTGTGGTTTTAGTATTGTAAACAAAGCTTTGGCTCATATGGTTTTCTTTGTGTATATTTTTGACAAAATAGTGAATGTATCAAAAAACAACATTAACTTAAAATGCCACTTTTTTATAAAATCCTTTGAGATCCGTATTTCGATTCGAACACTGTAAGTAAAATAAAGCCTTAAGTTGAAAGTAGGAACGTTGAAGGAATAAGAGGGAGTAAGAGTTGTTTCTTTTAATGGGAACATATGTATATACTTATGTATAATATATGCTATTCAGTTTTATATTTTATTAGTAAAATGGTCATAATGTAGAAATCAGTTTGAAAACACGATGAAAAATAAGAAACACAACCATAGAGATTAAAAAATAATACAGTCTTAGTAGTTAATAGATCTTATGTAAAAAAATAAAATAATTTGTTTGTGTGTCCTATTCATTAAGATTAAATTCTAAAGGATTCTTACCTACAAAAAGTCAGAAGTGGAGACTATTTTGTTCATAAAACTATGAGTGAAAAAAATGAAGCCATTGAAGTTTAAATTTCACTTGGTAAACACAGATGTTCTTATAATCCATTTACAGTGTTTTAAAATGTTACGGAATGAATTTAAATACGTGTCATAATAGATTATAAGGAAATTGGTATATACTATATTCATAAGTGAAAAATAAATGTAAAAAACGAAAAGTAAATCGTTGGTTTTATGGCGCTTAATATCGGTCACAGATAATGTAACAGTTCCAATATTATTCGATTTTAATTTAAAAAATGTATGTTTACGTCACTCCATACTTAAACACCACAGAAAATTGATTAAAAAAAGCACAAATAGCTTTTCAGCGAGTTTTGTTTAACAAGTGGAGTTGGACGACTAAAAAAACAATGCTTCCCTCACGGTTTCGAAATAAAATAGCCGCGTTTTCAGTACGTAATTAACGAGAAGGCTCTCTCCCTACGGCCGGTGTGCGAAGGTTTTATTGCTCCAAGTTTTAGTACCGGTCAACACACAACACACTCAGCTCCTCTCGACTCAGGAAAAGTGATGCACTTATATGACCGAGTGAAATGCAGGCTGGAGTTGGAAACATTTTCACCACCTGATGTCCAAATTCTGCAACACTGCTAAATTCATTTATTCATTTGGGATGATTACAGCTTTGCCAATACAATATACAATGACAATCAATAAATCTACAGCCAATTACAAAAATCCACCGATAATGTTATTCTTATTATAATTAGTGATGAATGAAAGTAATGTTTGTGGTTGGGGCGAGTGCGTGCGTGTGTGTGTGTGTGTGTGTGTGTGTGTGTGTGTGTGTATGTAAGAGGGTGTGCATGTGTAAATACAATAGTCACAGATCTACTCATTAACTAGCTGTACCCAGCCACGTGTTGCTGTGATTCATTCAGGCAAATTTCAAAAGAAAAGAAAGAGGAAGCACACATCTCTTATATACGTACGTTTCATATCATAGATGTCTGTCTCAACTTGATATGAAACATCTCGTGATTGATGTTTCTTTTTATTCTTTTATTTACGACTGTAGCCAATTAGTACATAATAAATATATATCATGTGTCGCCTGCTTTCAAAATCCGCCAGATTCATTTATGTGGATTTTCCAAAACATGCGAAATTCTCCTGGTAACATTGATGTTTAAAAGATTCGTCAATCTTTAGATAAAATATTATGAAAAAGAAAATTGTAATTTTTTTTTAGATTTTTTTCAGCATTTAAAAAAAAACACGAGACACAAACCGATAGTGACGTCATATTAATTTTTTACCTATCCTCGCTCTTCGATTGGCCGATATGGGTCAGAAGGCAAGTTCCACGAATATAGTGGAATTTGAAATACAACGCTGTTTTTAAGTATTTTTTATCAGTGTTTTCAAGTATATAAATATTTAAAACAATAAAACTCACAGTTGTCATTCCGAGAGTATGGTATTTATTTTAAAATCTTATAAAATTGGATCTGGCGGATTTTGAAAGTAGGCGACACACATATAATAATTGTTGTATAAAATAATAATGCCTATGTCAGTATATTAAACAAAGATGAACACATGAGACATGGAATTATACATCAACCTGAAATATTGTAATTATTCGTGCTTTATAGTTAGGAAGTGACATATTCCAGATGTCGGTATCGTCCACGAAATCATTGCCGAGAGTTCGCATTCGGTGTTTTGCATTCAAATCAAATGGCGAATATTGTTTGCAAAGACAGATTGGTGTGGCGATTTATTCTCTCTGCCTACCCCTGTAGAGAAGCGGCGCGATGGTTAGTTAGTTTTAGTCAGTTTTTTCAAAATATAAATATGACTGATTTGTGCAATATGAAACCATTTATTTATTTTTCAAAACAAATTACATAAAAAAACATAAGTCATATATATAATATTCCCGATGATTGATTTCTGTTTCTCATTTTGGGACATGGAATTAAGGTTAACAAGACTGGAACACAAATAATAAAGTTACAAAAAAACTTTTTCTTTAAATAACCAAAACTAAAACATGGCAAAATATAAAAAAACAATAAACAGGTTTAATAAATTTATTTATTATACCGCTTCTTTATCAAGACTGATTAATACTTAATACGTATATTGATAACTATTTGAATATACAATATATTTATATTTAAATAAAATATATATATATATATATATATATATATATATATATATATATATATATATATATATATATATATATATATATATATATTTATAAATATATATATATATATAAATATTAACAGTGATTTAAAAAGAAAGTAACATTCTTATTATACTTTAATTATTAATTTATCTTATTTAATATTCCGCCTCCGTAGTGTAATGGTCAGCACGCTCGGCTACCGTTCTGGAGGTCCCGGGTTCGATTACCAAGGGGGGTAAAATAAATATAAGTGATTTATTCACTGTAATATTTATTCAATACTACCATGGACTGGTACCTGAAGCGGAGGCCTGATCACCTTTCCTTCATGTGTAAAACGATCAAGATAACACTGCGTTTATATGACACAGTGCCCTATGCATCATTGGGGTGCGGATAAGGGTTTTATTACTATTATTATTAATAAATTCATCTACATTTTACAACATATTAATTTATAATTAAATAAATAATAATTAAAAAATAATCATTTTATTTAAAAAAACAGGCCATAAGGCCTACAACAAGATGAAGAAGAAGAATATTAAAAAAAAAAATAATGTGTAATATGTTTCTTATTTTGAAAATTCACTGAAAATACTGAAAACTTTTTTTCAGTTTCAGCACTCGCGTCGAGGGTCTCTGCGCCTGAAGTTGGCTTTCGTTTCATTTGATTGGATTAATTTACTTCCGAGGACAGTTTCCGATAGTGATGCGGGTGGACATGTTTATTCATGAAAAACCTTTTTTCAAACAGCTGAATTAGACATTTATGGAGAGGAAAGTATATCGACATTTTGCATTTTCAACCGACCTCTTTGGGTTTAACGTTATTGAGAGCACTTTAAACTAATTGATAATTCTAGAAGAAGTTGACAAAAACCTCTTGAAATTTTACTGTATTTTACTATTAGAGATTCCACTCCTTTTAAGAATATGAAAGATATTTTTTAAAATCCTGTTCTTTTTTATTATTTGTATAGCATCCTTGTATGTTCTAAGACAATTCTAATAATTTATGTAATAAAAAACAGCCCTGTAGTTTTTTTTCTAATTTTGTTTAAATTAACCAGTGACCGGGTTTCATCGTTACCGACATCATCATTCTGACTCTGGTTTAAAGAAATATGATTTAACAATATGGTATTGACTTTGTATTACACAATAACATGTTGATCTAACAATTAAATATTTTTTTCTAATTAAATTTTATTTGACCATTGACCGGGTTTCGTCGTTACTGATATTACCATTCTGACTCTGGTTTCAAGAAATATAATTTATTAATACGATCATTTAACCAGCCTACGACAGATCATAAGCTCAGATTTCCATATTCTTCTTCATCTTTGTTGAGATGTCAAAAAGTAAAAATAACTCGAACGTTGAAAAACTGATTTGTGAACAAGAATTTGGACACATCCAAAAATAAAATTATTTTAAAATTCTTGTAATTTTGCATTTTCGACAAACATGTAAAAAATTGGTTTGGTTCACCTTGCATATGTTATAGATATTTTCGATATACGTTAAAACGTTCTTTAGTAATAATGTAATTTAATATATCTAATTACCGATAATTTTAAAGTATACACAAGTACTGCAAAATCTTAATGGTTTTCTGTGTACGCTCATTAAAATGTTAATTTAGTATTCATAGTAAAACTATTACCATTAAACTTTGTGTTTGGAAATAAAGTAATAAAACTATTAAAGGGTTTAAAACGATTCTCCAAGATCGTTAAATTCATCTTAAGTATTTGTCCTATAAGACATTTATGGACGTATGGGTAAGATATAAATTAATATTGTAAATATCTCATCGATCGATTACAAATTTTATATACGTCTTTTTTTATCATCCCCTATCGGAGGTTGGCTATCATTTGGGCGACTTCATTCACATTCGAATCATGTTATCTTTCTATGTCACCCATGAATTCTTTGGTGTTCCTCTAGATATCTTTCGAGGAAGATCCGTGGCGATTGCCTGGTTCACAATATGACCATGTTTATGCGTCCTATGTACCTATACCATCTCAATTAGCCTTTCCTGAACCTTTATATTGATGTCTGTTACACCCAGGCTTCCTTGAATATGTGGACTATTTATTTTGTCCCTTAGGGAAATCATCGATAAAATTAAGAAAGATGTGTTGAGATGGTTTGGACATGTAGATTGAATGAGTAAGGAAAGAACGATAAAACAAATTTATAAGGCGAATGTAATTGAGAAAAGGAGCAGAGGAAGACCGAGAAAAACATGGTACGATGAGGTATGCCAAATACTTGAAAGTGGTCAGGTTAGGAGTCGTAAAAATCGGCGGGTATGTATGAGGAGATGCATGAACGTGGAAGAGGCGAAGAATGGTTGCAAAGACAGAGTAGTGTGGCGTTCTATTCTCTCTGCCTGCCCCAGCATACATACATAACTGCCTTCAGCAGTGTCTAGTTTATAAATGTATGTATGTATGTATTTATATATATATTTATATATATATATATATATATATATATATATATATATATATATATATATATATATATATATATATATATATATATATATATATATATGTATATATACATATTTTTATACATATATATATATGTATATATATATATATATATATATATATATATATATATACATACACACAAACATGAGCTGAAGGCCCTCATTATTGGTTGTATTGCATATTAAAGTTATCTCGATAGATACGAAGTAAATTGTACAGAGGAGAATATGGAATTCTTAGACATTAGCAGGAATTACGAGTTTTTATCTTAAGGTCATCATCAGGTAATTCCTATAAATGACCAAGGTATACATTTTCTCCTCAACGAACAGCTTCTACTTAAATATCTTTATATTTTTTTTGCTGTTAATCTAGTGCAAACGTACATTTTGACTTATTCGACATAATGTCAATATCTATCTACCAAGAATATTTGAGAACGCTTTAATATGTAATATCATCATCCTAATTGCTTAGATTATGTGAAAAAGTTTAAATGCAATATTTTCGTCATTTTTGCCATGAAAATACATGATTGAATACTGAGATCACGACAAGAGAATGGAAGTTTAAAAACACTTTGCTTTTCGATAATCGTTCACTTGACGTAATAATACCACTGCAAAACTGTGTTTGTCTTAGCAAATTTATTGAAATGGTTACCTCTACAAGAGGAAATCTTATATATGACAAAGTTGTAAAAAAAAATAAAGCACACCAAACAAATATTTTAAACAGTATTTTTATTTATTAAAAACCCTTATCCGCACTGGTGCATAGGGCACTGCTTCATATAAATGCAGTGTTGTCTTGATCGTTTACGCATGGAGGAAAGGTGATCAGCCCTCCACTTCAGGTACCAGTCCAAGGAAATATTGAATAAATATTACAGTGAAAAAATCACTTATATTTATTTGACCCCCCCTGGGAATCGAACCCGGGACCTCCAGAGCGTGACGAGCGTGCTGACCATTACACTATAGGGGCGGACGAATTTTTATTACGCATAACAAATTAAACACTTGTATAATACTACTTTTTTAGTTTTATTTCATAACACACGATAAGTTACGAAAACTACAAGTTTATTCATCGGCAGGTAAACAGTAAAACTAACAAGCTTTTTTTTAAGTACATAGAGGTTAACATTTGATCCTTAACCCCCACCCTCTATTTATTACCCTGTCAGTGAATATTTTTTTAGTTCGTTAGTTTTAATATTCACCTGTCGATGAAAACAACTATAGTTTTCGAAATAAGTCGTGTGTACCTACTGAAATAAAAGACAATGAGTGATATTATAAAAGTGTTTAATTTTTAATATATGTTATCAAAATGTCATTCTACAAAGTTAATGCCGAATCAATAAATAACATATAACCTCAATTAATAAAAAAAAATAAAATAATAGAAAACTTTCAATTCGATTACTATTCAATAATAACAAACGGTTATTGCGGTCCGAGCTGATATTCAGCATTTAAATGACCATAAACCGCTATTATGTTTTCGCCGGTAAGCGTATATAAATTTGACGGTTTTCAATAATAATTTCTGGGAAAATGATCCAGAAAACTTCCGTTCTCCCAGCATAGTTTGGAAGAGCTTTATAGATATTACAGTTCACCCACTTCGGTTTAAGCTTGCATCGCAAGTTGATATTTTTCAAGAATAGCAGGATAGAGCCAGCCATAAAGTTGGGTCAAGGACGCTGTTGAAGCTGTATTCACGTTCCATTTTTCCATAGTAAAATTGTAATATGCATATTTACTTACTAAAATAAATATGTATTTTATTTATTGTTTCGGCATTTGCTTTGTAGCAAGACATGATGAAATTATTAAAGAAAACACTTCTTTTACCACTTGAGTTTATTTTATGACTACTAGTTTCAGTTTACATGTTGACCTGAAGATGGAAGATTAGCTTTCGAAACTAGTCGTCATAAATAAACTCAAGTGGTAAAAAAAACAAGTGTTTTCTTTAATAAAATAAATATGCATCATATTTTTAGGGTAATTTGACTTTTCTGGTTCGGGAATAATTAATTTTTTGAAAAAGAAACTAAAAATCTTAATAAAATATAAACCGTTTTCTTTAAAAATAAAATCTTATTTACCTACATATTTCTAAAATTTAAGATATTATTATGTAGTCTTTGACCGGGAGTACAAAGTGCTTTTTTTCCATCCGAATCAACACAAATGATTTCAGGTTTATTTATTCTATTTTCATTAAATTCATTTAAATATATATATATATATATATATATATATATATATATATATATATATATATATATATATATATATATATATATATATTTATATATATATATATATATATATATATATATATGTATATATATATATATATATATATATATATATATATATATATATATATATATATATATATATATATATATATAATTATATACATATATATATATATATATATATATATATATATATATATATATATATATATATATATATATATATATATATATATATATATATATATATATATATATATATATATATATATATATATATATATATATATATATATATATATATATATATATATATATAATGTACAATGATCAGGTCCTTACCTTGACTTCGATACGTTCTTTCCTTCCGATCAGTAGTCATACTTAAGCTCTAGCTGATAGAACTAAATTTGTATTTGAAAACTGAAAAAACCCGTTTTACAACAAATATTAATTTTACGACTTTGAAATGGCATACGGAAAAAAGCATCAAAATAAAGAAGCCGCGTTTTGAAGCTTTTATTACAAATTATTACTGCAAGTTTATTAAGTCAGGCGTTTAAAAAAGAGCATATGGTTTTATGGTTTTGGGTGGTAACAATATTTTAGCAATTACAAAAATGATGGATGTTATTTAATGATACATTTCAGCAATCATAATTTCTTCACAGCACTATCGTGACCAATTTTTCGAAAAATAAATAATTAAAAAAAATTAAATTAATTAAAAATCTTTTTAATTTAGTATTGGTGGGATTATACTATTTTTTTACCGACGAAATAATAGTCACGCAGTGTGAAACGACATGTTATGTTATCTACTTCTGATTTTTTTGCAAAAAACTACGAAATCGAGGGATACTTGAACCCTGGTCATAACCCAATGGCGCATAGCCATTACCAACGGTTATCTAAATTAATTAAAAAACGCAAGGCATGCACTCAAGGTGGTAGACTTGGGAAACACCTTAAATTATTATAGTCAAAATTCGCTGTCATTTTGTTCCGTATTACGACTTTATAGCAGTCTGCAATATTCGCCTTGCAACGTTACATCCGCATATGATTACCAACTTCGAGTTACGACTTTTAGCATATTAATTTCAATTAGTCGAATGAAAACTAAAATGATGTCTGGTGGTCATTTCTCTTTAAAGTAAAGCCGTAATTAGTTAGTTGATGGACCGTCGCACAACTCTCGACGTAATTCAGTTAAATTTAAGATGAGTTATTAACTGCAAGTCGACACAAACTTAGTCCATTTTAGACAGGATATTATATTATTTCAGGGTTTCTTTGATGATGATTATGAAATTTCAAAAAATTGAAATGTTACAGTAGAATTTAAATGCATTCGTCAACAGCTTAAGGCTGTTTTAAAAGTAGTTGTATTTATATGAATGACAAGATTACTTTTATTTATTGTTTCGGCATTAACTTTGTGGTAAGACATGTTACAATGATTAAAGAGAACACTTCGTTTTTTACCACTTGAGTTTTATTATAGACTACATGTTTCAGAAGTTAAACTTCCATCATTCAGGTCTGTATAATAACTATACAGAGTTATTATACAGACCTGAATGATGGAAGTTTAACTTCTGAAACATGTAGTCTATAATAATACTCAAGTGGTAAAAAACGAAGTGTTTTCTTTAATCATTGTTACAAGATTACTTTAACATTTAAACATTTCAAAATAGATATACATTTTATATTATTTCAATTTAAGAGTTTATTTGATGATATTCATAAAATTTCATAAAACCGAATAGTTACAGTGGAACTCAAATGTATTCGCCGACAGTTTAAGGCAGTTTAAAAAGGAACGTTTAAAAAATACAAATGACAACATTATTTTCACATTTTGGCAACTTAATATAGATGAACAAGAATATGGAAGTCTGGGTATTGATAGGGCTATGACCCTGGCTGGTCAAATGAGCATTTTACACACATGCAATATTCATCATTCTACCCACGATTGACAACAACACTAACAATTTTGGAAATCCTTGATTTATGTATTATTCCATATTTTTCATCATATATGTTGAGATGTCAGAAATAAATGAAAAAATTATTTAAAAAAAAGTGGAGAAAACCGGTAAACAAGTATTAGGACACACTAAAAATGTTGTAACTAAAAATAATTGGTCAAATAGTAAACTATTATACATAAAAAGATCATGTTTTCAGGCGTTTCTGGCATGTTCCGAAACATGATATTTTTAAACCAAATTATTGTTGTATTTCTATTGAGGTGTTCTCTAATTGTGTTTTATTTTTTAAAAAAATTCACTTCAATCACGTGTTTGTAGGTGTATATATATATATATATATATATATATATATATATATATATATATATATATATATATATATATATATATATATATATATATATATATATATATATATATATATATATATATATATATATATATATATATATATATATATATATATATATATATATATATATATATATATATATATATATATATTAAACGATGAATTTATACCTCCATGTATGCAGCGAAGGAAAAATGTACGAGTATTCGTATTCTTCATTCTTTCTTGGATGCAAACAGATAGTTTTTTCTTTTCGTACTGAAACTTCACGGGTCATAACATCAAGTTATATAAAAAGTAGCATCACGTTATATATTTTCGAACACCTTCGGTAAATCTCGTGTTATCCTGTGGAAATTCTTATTTATTCACATAGCACGAATATGTCGCCAGGAAAGTTTGTTTTTCTCTTTTATCTGATTCTTGCCAAATTGCTATTGCATCTCGCTTTACCAATACTACCGCGCTACTCATTTCCGGAAAGTGTGAAATATCACTTTGACCTGTATAGGGCACTTAATACTTTTTATTTATACTGCCGCATTAACAAGGCTATCTGCATTCTTATTGAATATTTTTTTAAGTGCATAGGATCGACGCGGTGTTGAATTAATCGTCATATACTGTACAACGTGATCACATCTGGGCTATAGGTACCTGTCCAAAAAATAATACTGAATAAATATTATTGAGAGAAAAATATCATAAATTATGAGCCTCCTGGGAATTGAACCCGGGACTTAAAGCATGGTAGCGAAACGCAATGAATATTACACTATGGAGGCGGACAATACAAACAATATACCTACTAATGATTTGATCATCAATACTGCAACTCTTTATATTACTACGAAAGGGTTTTCTTCTTCTTTTAATTTATGTTCAAGCAGTATCCGCCCACTAATTTTCAATCAGCTGTATATACGAGTATATGTATACCTTGATTTGTATCACAAGTATGTTTTTGGCTGGTTAGGAGGTATTGCTTCTTAACAATAAGCTTCCTAAAAAAAATATAAATAAACAAGTGTGCTCTAAAGTTAACCCTAGTTCAATTTTTGTAATCGGTAACCACTATTCATTTCAACCATTTCCGAAATTTGAGTAGTGTGGCTGTATATTATGGGTAGAATGGGGATCTCTAAAATCAGCCTATGACAGCTAAATACCCAGACATACATACTCTCATTCATCTATGTTGAGATGTCAATATAAATAACTCTGAAGGGGACAAACCCGGATTTGTGATCAAAGATTTGGACACACTAAAATATTGAGGACACCTATATGACACATTGTATGGATTTAATGCTTCTACTACCATCACGCCGTTTCCTCACAAGGGTAGGCAGAGAGGATGGAACGTCATACTCTTCAGTCTTGACATACACTCCTCGCTTCCTTCACATCCATAGATCGAGTCATACATGCACTCCGATTACACAGACTTTTGACACCACCAGATTTAAGGTTTTGATTGATCGATCGTGCCAAGCCTTTTTTGGCCATCCTCGTTCTGTTCTCCCGCTCACATTTGCCATATATACTTTCTTAGTTATTCTCTCGCTATCGATTCGCTTCACGTGTCCATACCACCTTAAAGAACTCTTCATCTTTTCAACTATCCCTAGTCCAGCCTCACACTCATTTCTTAATTCTGCGTTGTTTTTAAAGACCTTTTTTTTGCTCAATGTGGTACGCGTAAAAAAATTTAATAACTGAAAGAGTGGCAAGGGACCGGATGTGGCTCTCGGGCCGCCATTTGCCCATCGCTGGTATATTGCAGGTAACCGAAGGTTAAAACGCCCCCTATGGAAGCGATTTGGATTTTTTAGACCATCCTTGGGAGTCGCTACACCCCGCGTTTAAGGCTACGGCAGTTATACCCGTCAATAAACATAATAACTTATTATAAGTGGTAAGATTGGAGATGCGTAATAAAACGAATCAGTATGGCTGGACGCTGGGTTTTAGTGCAGTTAATTAAATTTTTGTGCCATTATGCCTCGCAGAATTTTATGACTGCACCCAGACTGGGAGAATAGCCATTCGAAATGCATTTTGCAAGTTAAGCGTTGTGTGTGCAATTTTATTATATTGTATTATTAATTTTATTTTGTAGTTTGTAATATTTTAATTTTCTGCGGTACTTCATTATATTCATATACAGTAAATTTATATTAAAATTTATTTTTCATTTACATTTTGGGTCTGTCTGTATCCTTGTTCACGAATCTAGATTTCTCTACATAGGGTTATTTTCAAAATAAAAAGTCGAGAAACCAAGATTTGGAGACTCTCAAAATGTTGTGTCAAAATTAATTTACTTAAAAATTTTATTCAATTGACTTTTTATTTATAACATTTCGTGTGTGTCTTAATCTTTATTCACAAATCTGGGTTTCTCCGTAAAGAAATTATTTTTTAAATAAAAAGTGGAAAAACCCATAAACAAATATTTGGAATCAGTCAAAATGTTTGATAACGTTTATTGCGTACCTTGGTAATGAAACATCCGAAAAAAATTATCATTCAAAATATATAGACCTTGACATCTCAACATAGATGAAGAATAACATGGATGTCTGGGTATTTTCAGGGATTACGACCGGAGCTTTGGACCCATGCAAAATGTTGTTAGCAAAATAACCGGTTAAAATTATAAACTGCATTAAAATTTAAAAAATCATATTTTGAGGCTTTGAATAGGTTGAAGATTTTCAACAAACCTTTACATTAATTTACCTGATTTTTTTTGTTGGATTTATTCACATTTTTAGTTCATATCTCTGGTTTTATTTATTGAAAACCTTATGAAAATAAAATTAATAATAGAGCAAGAATAACAACAACAAAAAATATTCTCAATATTATTTATATTTAAAGCATTTACTTTGTGGTTAGTCATTATTTTTTTTATTTTTTTTCGAAAACGTAAATAATATTATTATAGTGATTGTCCTGACGAAGAGATGGGTACGTCTCGAAACCGGTAGACATAAAAATCTAGGTGAGTGGTTTTATACTAGTATTATTAACATTTTTATAAAAAATAAATAAGTAATAACAAAAAACAATTAATATAAGTACATACTTACTCACATTTTGAAAATCAATAATGATAAGAGCAATAATGCAATTCAGAAATCATCTCTATTATATGATTGAGAAATTTTGAACAGTAAAGTCGAATTGTTCAATTTTTATACGTTACTATGGAATAAATTTTATGTTTTTCTCGTGTGTTTTAGGAATATTGAATGAAAATAAGAAAATATCTCTCACAAATTACCCACCGTCAGACAACCACTCAAATGAGAACTTCATAAAGTTTCGGGTAATATCAGAATATCATGTACTAAGTAATATTGATTCTTATAAGTTTTCTGATAAAACCATATTACATCAAAAAGACTTCACAAGGAATAAGTCAACAGAAAAATATTTATATAAAACATTTTAATAAGGAAAATAATTATAAATAAATAAAACAGCCGTAAAAATTTACAAAACACGTTTTGGTTAGACTATGGATTTTTTTTCATTATTTTTTTTTAAGCTTTTGATTTTTTCTTTTTTTTTAAGTATTTATTTGGCAGTCACCCAGTGAAAGGATGTTTCTGACAGTGTCAAGAATTATTTTTATTTACAACCAAAATTATAATAGAAAATAATAATAACAATTCATGCAAAATTTCATAGTTTAAATGCGTTTAAAGTTTATCATTTTATAAATTATGCCCGCAATTCTATTGGGTTAGCGGAAAGCTCTTAAAACTCAGTTGGAAGTAAAAAGTAAGTTGATAAATGTCTACTGGGTCACGAGATTGATCAATTTATCTAGTAGTTTCAAAATTTTGAGAATTATGGTCGTCAATCATGAGTAGAATTGATGAATATTAAACGTGCGCAAAGTTATCACTTAACAAAGCCTATGACGGCTGTAAGCCCTATTCTTCATCTATGTTGGTATGTCAATGAATTTATGAATTTATCCAAGCTCGTAACACGTAAGAACACTGCTAACCTTATTTTCTTTTATATTTTTTTTATTAATTATGTAGATTGCCTAGAGCTTTTATCACTTATCAATTTTAGATTCCCAGTAGCACATACCAGAAACAAAACTTTATTTAAAATCCCTAAAATGCATACCAAGTCCTACCAAAATTAATTTTTAAATCGAGCCTGCGATATGTGCAATGTAATGCTCATTGAAATAGACATCAATAATAATGAGTTATTATTCAGACCTGAAGATGGAAGCTTAGCTTCTGAAACTAGTAGTCATAAATAAATAAACTTAAGTGGTATACAAACAAGTATTTCGTCAATTATTTAATCATGTCTTACCAAAAAGTAAATGCCGAAACAATAAATAAAAGACATCAATAATGTTTCTTTTCAAACGTTTTAGAGAAATATTGTTGATGTCTATTTGACTATTTGATTATTTGATAAAGAAATTTACGTGACAATATTATATAGTTGTACTTATGTAAATGCCAGTTTTTTGAATAACTTTTTGGTGAAAATTTGTAATTATGTTTTTAATTTTATTATATTTAATTATTTATTGTAAATATTCTGTTGGTTTTCCAATAAATAAAAATAAAAATCATACATTAACGACATTGTTCTTGAAAATGGTTGATTATTCAAAGTTAAGTTTCACCTATCCCAAGACTCCAGGAGATCAGGAAAGTGACGTCGGGCGTCAAATGGTCCACCCTTAGTTCTGTTAAATAGAGCTGCCTCCCATCCACCCCGGAATGCATTAGTTTTATAGATTGAAGATTTTTATTACGGGATCAAAACTTGCGCGAACCGAGGTTCCGAATTGAATTTTCGAAATAGACTGGCGCTTTTTGCTCGTATAGAGAGAGCCATAAAACCTGCATTTGCAGCTGCAGTCTAATGCGGAGTACGGAAGAGGATACTGGTATCGAGAACGGAATGGTCAATGTCTGTCAAATATGGAAAATAAAAGATTAAATAACGTTAATATATCGGTTTTCTGTTGACGTTACATTTGGGATTCCGAAAGGGGTTTACAAAACTCTTATCATTTAAAAATGGACCACCCCTTGCAAAAAACGAATAACGCGACGTTTGAGATTATTCCGTTTTTGTGTCGAGGTTAAAATGATTTAATTCGCCAATGATCAAAAACACTTCAAATACAAATCATTTCGTAGTTTATGTAAAAAACAATACTTAAAATTTTTCATTTATTATTTTGGCATTCACTTTGTTGTGGGACATGATTGAATTATAAATAAAACACCTATTTTTTACAACTTGAGTGGTAACAAACAAGCATTTTATTTAAAATTTAAGAAAATATTACAATTATGTAATTTTACTCCTTGTTAAAAGTACTTGACCCATTAAAAGCATGAAAATGAACATCTGAATATTTAAACTGAAAACAGTTTTTTTAAGTTTTAAAATTAAGAGCTTTTCCTTATTTTTCACAACGGTATTACAGTTACAAATCACCATTTACTCATTACATATTTTTTTCATTAAACTTATGTATAAGAAATGTAATTCGTTACCATCAAAATTGACCGGGTGCGACGAATATCATGAAGTATAATATTTTTGATTTGTCATTAACATACATACATCGTACACACCCGCCAAATATTCCAACTCCTAACCTGATTACACTTGCAAGTATTTGAAATACTTGATTATGTCAAGTTTTTCTCTATCTTCCTCTGGTATTATTTCCAACTCTACCCTCTCCTACTCCTACTGTTCTTTCATTACTCATGCGATCCACATGTTCAAACCATCTCAACACGCCTTACTTAATTTTATCGATAATGCTTATCTCGGCCTGAAATCCCTTTCATTATCACAATTCGAAATATCTATCATACATCGTTTTGCCGTACATTTATTTGCATTTTTATATGCTTATGACACTTATTTTGAATATGCCCTAGCATGACATCACTTGAGTTTCATCTCCCTTCTTAAAATAATGCATTGCCCATCGATATTACCAAAAGTGGACCCTTCCTCTTTGTATATTTTATGTGTTTGGTAACGTCGTGAGACAAACACAAATGGCGCTGCTTAATGCCGCTAGACAAAAACTATTTTACGACTACAGAAGACATAATAACTTTATAAAATGGTTTCCTTTGTCAGCAACTTTTCACCTACGATTGATGAAAAGAATATAAATATTAAATATACTGTAAAACGCGAGCATACATACATATGTAAGTGCTTAAAACATGCTATAAAATTTAACGACTTCAAAGTTTATAGACGTTTTCTAATACGATGTGTCGGACACTAATGAAAGGTGGAAATATATGTCCAAATATAAAAATAAAATACTTGTAAAAGACGAATTTTTATTTTGAATGTAAACGCGTCCATGTAGTTTCGAGAACCATAGACGTTCTCATCAACAGGTGAAAATACAGACTATTTTCACGTATTTTAACCTGTTGATGAAAAAATCTGTAGTTGTACTTATATTTCTTGGTGGAACTGAATTTTATTCAAAATATAGCTCTTTACCTTTGATTTTATTTGACCAGCGTCTGGGTTTCACATGTTTTAATTTTAAAAATTTCCTGGAGAGACCAGACAATGAATGACAAGACTTTCTAGGAGGATAAATGAAACCAGGGATTTGTCAAACATTATATTGAAGAGGCATGTGGAGTGGATGGGTCATATGTACATATATTACAGGACTGTATCACAGTACATTATCTGGACTAAATGTGCCTAACCTAACTATCCTTATCATGGGCTATACCCAGGGATGGACTGGCAATTTTTTAACAAGGAGCTCGCGGGTGGAGGGAGAAGGGATTGGGTGGAAGGTGTATCGTTTTGTTTTAAAACACTATCTGCAGGAAGGGTAATTTTACCGTTTCACTCGACTGGTGGTGTTGGGCGGGAAGGGTAATTTTACCTTTTCACTCGACTCATCGTAAATTGTGTGTAGTCGTTTTGCGGCATCTTTTGATCTCATATCGACGTATACAGTATGGTTAAATGTTATCACTTCTTTTCAGAGATGTTTATCTCTATTATGAGCGCAAACCCGCCCGCATATAGTGTGTTTTAACTATCCAAAATACATAATAATTAAAAGTACTTCATATGCACATCAAACGACAAAATATAGATATGACTTCCGCTGAATTTGCATTTATGTACTGATTTAATCAGAGAATACTGATATCTCTTAATTTAACAAGGGGCTTGCGCGAGCACCTGCGAGCCCCCTGCTGCCCACCGCTAGCTGTACCTCCTATACAGGGCTGAAGAGGGTCACTGAAGAAGGAAGAATTTCATGGCTTTGCTGCCAACTAATCCCCAATAATGAAACTTGAAAAAATTTAAATTCTCCTCCCTTTTCCTCTTCTATTATTATTTGTCATGGCAATATCGTGGCTAGCCCATTTAACTACCATGCTGGAGGTGCCAGATTCAATTCTCAGCAGTAAAAATAAATACAATTGAAACAGCACAAAAAATATTTGAATAATCTTAGATTGACAACAATGTCTGTATAAATTAATTAACTTTGTTTTGAATATTTTTTTAAAAGTGGTGAAAACAAAGTTAATTAACGTTATAAAGATATCATAAAATGTGCCATAAAGTATCTGCGGAAAACATTTAAGAAATGACAACCATGTCTTTAATTAATCGAAGATTAAGATAACACAGTACCGATGTAATGCAAAGATCCCTATGTATTATGGGATATGATATAGAAATTATTATTATAACCCTTATCCGCACCCAATGGTGCATAGGGCACTGCATCGAATTGACGCAGTGTTATCTTGATCATTACTTACAAGAAGGCAAGGTGATCACTCTTGCGCTACGGGAACCAGTCCAGGGTAATATTAAATGAATATTACAGTGTAAAATCACTAATATTTGTTTTCACCCCCCTGGGAATCGAACCCGGGACCTCCAGTACGGTAGCTAAACACGCTGACCATTACACCACGGAGGCGGACAAATAATGAATATATTTGATATATTCATATTTGTCCGCCTCATATCATTATATGAATATATAATGATATAGACATAGTCAGAATAATATATTTTTCTTAAAGTAGGTTATGGTTATGAGATATACTAACAAATAATTCATGAAATGTGTGTAAAGTTTACTCCCTTTCTAACAAACACACACTGCCACTTTTTGATTATATTTTTATCTCTTGATGGTTTTGATCGTTATTATAATATTAATGTGGAATTGTGTAATTGGCTTTATTTTTACAACATTTTGAGTGTGTCCAAATACTTGTTCACAAAATCTGGATTATCTCCAATTACAGGAGTTATTTTCATATTATTTTTTGACATCTCATCAAAAATGAAGAAGAATATGGAAGTCTAGGAAGAATATGGAAATATTGGTTCATATATATAGAACTTCCAAGAATTTGAGTGGTGTGGTTGTCAATAATGGGTAGAATTGGTGAATGTTACACGTGTGTAAAGTGATCACTTAAACCAGCCTATGATGGTCGTCAGCCCCGTAAATGCCCAGACTTCTATATTCTTCTTCATCTTTGATGAGATGTCTAAAAATAATATTAAAAAAATAAAAATAAAAAATAATATGGTTTTATTTTTAATAATGTAACTATTTTTTATTATATACTTTTACTGAATGTAAAGCTGCACAATTCCCGAATAAATAAATAAATGTTCATCAAAACACGTCTAAATAATAGTCAATGTTACACCTTACCACAATGTTTTGTACTAGATCCACCGCGGTGGTTAGTGATGTGAGTGTGGTTATTAAGTATTGTTTTTTTTATATTTACGAGTGTTTGAATGCGATCATAACGTGTTTGATGAATGTCAGGCGTTGCGGTTGTGTGGGTATACTAAATAGTCTACTGAATCCATTTACAAGTCTGCCAGAGGAACACCTAGTACGACACCTCAAATTAAAAGCTTTTTTTTTATTTAAAATATTAGTGGAGTGACTGATTAATTGTTACTTTTTCAACTATACCATGAGGATGGTATTCGTTGATTAATCTAAGTTTATAATACTTAACAGTTGATGTTTTTGATGTCAAATAGTCAAATACATTAGTGACCCTTATTTACACATACCCATAGTACGTAGTGCACTGCATCAAATTTATAAAATGATAATTTGACCTTTTATTATATGTTCAGGTAGGTACTAGTTCACGGTTATATTAAATAAACATATTGTACATTAAAAAAACGAATGAAAATAAACAGTTTATTTTTTAAAATTATTTTGACCACCATGGGAATCGAACTTGGGACATCCAGCATGGTAGTCCTATGTACCACTATGCCGTGGAGGCTATTAAATATATTGGGAGCTAGAAATACGCGATTCGCAATTTTAAGCACTGATTGGAGTGACAAGCTCTTTATTGAATAAAATGTATGTAAAACTATGTAGTTTTTTCCACATGAATTTTATTTGACCAGCGACTGGGTTTCGTCGTAACCATCATCATCAGACTGGTGTGCCAGACAAAATTCTATTTTATTTATACAAGGCAATAGTTGAAATAATTTTATGTATAAAAAAAATAACAATGATTTTTCTTCTAACAAAATTCATTTAAATGAATGAACATTGTATTTCAATAATAATTACTTGTAAGTTATGGTAATGTTTTTAAGTGTGATTTAATATAATTTTATTTTAGAAATGGATATATATATATATATATATATATATAAATATATATATATATATATATATATATATATATATATATATATATATATATATATATATATATATATATATATATATGTATATATATATAAAATATATATATATATATATATATATATATATATATATATATATATATATAAATATATTTTTTTTTTATAAATATATATTTCTATATAAACACATACACATATATACACACAATAGTTTTGTAGGTATGTGAAGGGGTTAAGAAGTGTGTTAGAAAATTTCTCACAAAATCGTTTCAGCGCAGAGGATGTCCAATACAGAGATTAAAATAATGTTACAGCCGTATAAACTTAACTCATATAATCGATAAAAGTCTCCACAGACGCGAACTGGTCGCATATAAAGGGATATTATAATACCAGTGGCGGTGCTCGTAAAAATTCCCTGCAGAATTCTCTGCCTTACCAGACACAAAGCAAAATTGGTGCCAAATGACATTCGTCCATTTTATTACTGCAAAAAATCGGTAATGTATTCCACGCCGGACCGGACCAAAGTACAGGGTGGAGAGAATGCGTGTTTGCTTTTTTATATATCTAACCCATACAGGGTGGTCTATTGGTAAGATAACAATCTACTTATAATTATCCTTTGAAAAAATCTTTGGGACTTTGATTAGGGGTGGTTATATATAGATCGCAAGGGGGGTGGCCTGTCGTATCTGGATTATAAACAATATTTTTTAAAACCCTTACCCCCTCCAATGGTGCATAGGGCACTGCATCGTAGCGACGCAATGTTATTTTGATCTCTAATTACACGAAGGCAAGGTGATCAGTCCTGCGCTTCTTGTACCAGTCCAGGGTGATATTAAATAAATACGAGAGTAATGATCCTTGTTTACTTTGAACTCCTTGGGAATCGAGCCTGGGACCTCCATCACGATAGCTTAATGCGCTGACCACTACATTATGGATAAATAAAAATTAAAAATAATAAAAATAATAAAATTAAAAATAAAAATAATAAAGCTCTTTTATCGTAAAATACTACCTTAAGGGTCCCAAGGTATTAGGATTAATAACTTTCCTGCCGCATTCACCCTGGGTATAAGAACATGGTGGTGATTATACACACTCGTTAGTTTTAACATACATGCGCCACTGACGGTGATAGGGACTTTAGTAGTCATTTGTATATTTTTTATTCTTTTAACCCTTATCCGCACCCAATGGTGCATAGGGTACTGCAAATTATTAACGCAATGTTATCTTGATCGTTACGTATTTGAAGGCAAGGTGATCACTCTTGCACTTCAGGGACTGGTCCAGGGTAATATCAAATAAATATTAAAGTGAAAAACACTAATATTTATTTTCACCTTCCCCACTGGAAATCGAACCTGGGACCTCCAGTACGGTAGCCGAGTGTGCTGACTATTACACTATGGAGACAGATATGGTGTTTGTATATACTAGTAAGGATTGACTTACATGCCCCACTGGCAGTTATAGGGACTCCTAAAGCATTATCATTTGTATATTTGGTCGTGAAAAACCATGCATGATCGATTAAATACCGATAAAACTTTTTTTAAAGCTTTTTGTATGGATGTGTCTGAATGAAAACTAAAAGTTTCCATACCAGACCTGGAAATGTGGCACTAGCTTTCAGATAGCGAAAAATTAATTTTTAACATGTCCTTGTATTTCTACTATTACTCATCACAGTGAAGAGCCCTTAAAGTAAGATTTAACGAAAATGACGCTTTATAAATTACCCAAATGTTTTATTATTATTATTACGATCACGCCGTTTCTCTGTAAGGGTAGCAGAGAGGCTAGAATCCTAGTAACAATGTCACCAGTCATCGGTGGTGATATCACCAGTGTGATGATGCCGATAACAACGATATCCGATCACTGGTCAAATACAACAAAAGAGCTAGGTATACCGTTTTCGTTTTATTATATAAAATGCAGTTCCACAAAAACGAATCGTTTTGTTTGTTAGATTCGTAAGTTGGGATTTTTCTTAAATTAGAAAAAAACATCAACAATAGATTATTTAAAAAAAATAGTTATAAGTTATTGTTTAGAACCTTCCCAATCTATCCATAAAAATGAAAACTTTATGAATAAAATAACTTTGTTTTAACCACTTTTTATTGGTACACTTTATCCAGCCAGTTTCAACAAGAACCTTGTCGTCATCAGGATTTATGTACTAAATTCTAAAATATTGAATTACTCATAGTTATTCAAGAAATGAAAAAGCTCGTTTATTAAAAATATTGAACGTTTTAAAGTTAATTTACCGATTGCATAGAAATTTGGCACAACGTTGCTTTCGAAAACGCACGTATTTCTATCTATCGGTGTAAATAAAAATGTGAATATTTGTTCACAAGCATTTTGAAATAAAACGTGTTGTCGTTGTTCTTTTTTCCATTAAACCAGACTGAGCCACAGCAAGGTATAGCTAGTATTAAATTAATTTCGTGAAATATTTTAAAAATATTTCATTTTATATATTATTATTTAATTATTTATTAAAAATATATCATATTTTCGATGAGTAATATACATAACCCATTTTGGGACATGGAATTAAGGTTACCAAGACCAAAAAAAATCAGAAAACTTAGTTTAAAATATAAAGCAAAAAAAGGTACAATAAATTGTAGGCATAAAAAAGAACATAAGGTAAGAAGCATGTTTATCGAAGTCGATTATTGTAAAACATAATATGTTATTTTCCATAAAAATCATACATACATATTAATTATACATGGCAAAGAGCCATAGAGAATCCAGTTATTTGACCTACCCTAACGTGATGAATCAAGGAAAAACAAATTCATTTTCAACAGATCGTAAACGTGCCGCAACGCTTAAACCAGATAAAACTAGTCGGTATTCATGCATTTCATACGTTATTTACATTCTATTTTTTACAATGAATTAAAGTCGTATGTCCGAAACCAGTTTTTTAAATTTTATTTTAAAATTGTTTAAAAATTATTACAGATACATTTGTCTTAGAAAACACCTAATTGTAGTGACATGCTCTTAATACATATGTGTAGCTAGCACACGTTTATTTTTCAAGCTGTATAAAATAAAAATTTGATATTTAGACCAACGGAGTTCTTTTTCAGCTAATTGTGAAAAAACACGAAATATTTCATAAATAATTTTCAGGGTATTTGTGATATATTTTTCACATTTGTTTTCCCTATCTGTACTATCCTACCTGAATCCTTGAACTAAATGAATATCCTACATGAAAAATCTCTGAAAATTAAAGCCGTATAATTTCTTTATAATTAATAAAAATATTTTTTAATATGGTCTTGTGAATCCAAGATTTCAAGAGGTTAAAATAAATATTACATACATACATGCTTAATATTATTTTGCAACAGGATTAAATATAATTTTACCGGTCGGTGTTGGAATCAACATTTTTATCACAATAAAACCTTTTTAATATGAAATTAAAATACGTAATCCATTTATTATGCCGATTGACAACCGGATTCACGAGGAATATTAAGTAATAGGGTGTGTGAACCCTGTAGTGAACAAGAATTAATTCGGACATTAAGAACCCAAATCCCAAGTATCGTCGATTTTCGTTGCTCAAATACCAATTAAAATTCTGAAGTTACTATAAGTACTGAAATAACAGATTTTCATACATTTACGCACATTTAACGATTTTCTCAAGTTTCCATAAAAATATCCTGTCATTAATTTTTTGACTCGATCTGTAACACTTCTTTTTTTACATTATTCACGATCATGATTTGCTTTCAATTTTCACCTTTATTTGTAAGTTTAATTCATTAAGTCCAAAAAAAATGTTTAATATATATATATGTTTAATAAATACGAAACATTTAGGTGCTATTCACATAAACTGCTAACGTCAATGATGACGGAGTTGAAGCGATGAAAGCTGAGCTGAAAAGCTGGGCTTTATTCGAATTTCATTACGGAGTTGTTCAATAGAAATATTGCCCATAGTTCACATTTTAATGGGTTTGTCAAACATTCAAACACGTATATACGTAATAAACGATTTACCTGGAAGCGTCAAGATTAATGCAAGACAATTGTTCCTCTAAAATATGTATATATATATATATATATATATATATATATATATATATATATATATATATATATATATATATATATATATATATATATATATATATATATATAAATATATATATATAAATATATATATATATATATATATATATATATATATATATATATATATATATATATATATATATATATATATATATATATATATATATATATATATATATATATAAATATATATATATATATATATATATATATATATATATATATATATATATATATATATATATATATATATATATATATATATATATGTATATATATGTATATATATATATATATATATATATATATATATATATATATATATATATATATATATATATATATATATATATATATATATAAATATATATATATATATATATATATATATATATATATATATATATATATATATATATATATATATATATATATATATATATATATATATATATATATATATATATATATATATATATATATATATATATATATATATATATATATATATATATATATATATATATATATATATATATATATATATATATATGTATATAATTATATATATATATATTTTTGCCAATTCTATGTTTCACCTCCATACATTAGGTTTGGTACCAGGACTGTGTTGTGCTCTGATAATAACATAGATTCATAAATTATTTACGTTCGTATTACACACGTATCATGTTTAAAATCAATATCTATTCAACTCTAAGCCTTTTCCAAAAACCAAGTCAATGTTTACTTATTTCTTTTGCATAATACACACAATTACAAATTAAAATATTGTGCCTACACTGAGTTTTCCTGTGTCGAAGGCACATTTTGCTTGTAAAATATTAATTAAAAAAATTATTTAGAAGAAAATTGTTTGTGATATGCAATTAAATACGACGTGGCTGAGTGATCTATCCACTTCCATTATTTGTGTATGAATAGCTCTTTCATAATTGGTTAGAAGCAGGTTTTACGACTTTATTGCAAAATAATCAAAGTTCTTTTGATGAAACGAGGAATGTGTTAGGTTTCAAGGATGATGTATCTGTTTTTTATTAAAACGGGGAGTATTTTAACCTAATCTTCTGCCCCAAAAACCCTGCCCCTGTTATTACTGGGTGCCTATTACTAACGCCATTGCTTATCTAACTAAATCTGCATAAGGGCTCATAAAACAGATGCAGCGTACAATGGGTCGTAAATAAAGTAACTATTCAAAATCGATAGCTTTGTGTGCAGAATGGAATATTTTGTGTGGGTTTATATGGTTGATACTGAAGTTTATTTGCAATTAAATTCCATGAATAAAGGCACGTACACAACAATTTTCACATGAAATAGCATTGCCCTCTGTATAAAACACTAGCAATGGCAAAATTGCACTGCCATTTTCATTGATTTTCTCATTTATATTTAGAGCATTCAATAAAACAATGATTCTTCAGCTTCTGTATTTAACAAAACCTGTAGAAACATTGCTTCGCTATTTTGGTTGATCAAAAAATTATATATTTCAGTAAAATAATAAAAACATATGAGTATGTACAGATGTTATGATATATATAGTAAAATATCTTTTTAAAATTCATTTCTTCATCTCCCATGAGAATGTATTGGTGAGATGAAAATAAGCTTTTTTATTAAGCAAAAACTCTTTTATTAGTATGTGAGTATGTGTCTGAATCCCGGATTATAATTGGAGATAATTCAGATTTGTGAACAAGTATTTGGACATACTCAAAGTGTGGTATGCATATGCCCCGGACATGAAGTGGAGGGTTGATCATGTTGACTTTCATTCATGTGTCAACGATCAAGATAACACTGCGTTTATACAAATGATGCGGGTTTGAAGAAAAAGAAGATACAGTGATTGTGAAACCACTGCACAATCAATTCCATTTAAAAAAAATGTTTCTTTACTGGTAACTAGTAAACAAAAGCTTTTTTACGAAAGCAGTATAGAGAAGTATTTTGTCGAGAATGGATTTATCTGCCTTTGAAAATGAACTCCTGACATTACGTGTTATTATCAGGTGTGTTAAAGCCGCTAGCATAGTGGCGCTTTTGAAGAAGGAAGTATTGATTATCTAAAAGAAGAGTGTTTACGACGTAAATATTATTGGCGTCGGTGCAACGGTTCGACGTAGCTACCGCAGCGTCGGCGTCGGTTAATTTTACGATAAAATTAAAATGCGAAATGGGACAGTAAAATCGGCCATAAATAATTTTCTATGACAATACGTAAGCTTTTATCCCAGAAAATAATTTCAAATTTAATTTAATTTAAATACATTCACAAGTATTAATATAGGTTTTATAATTTAATTTGGATGTTTAACTAATCAAAATGTACGTTTAACAAATCATTTAAAAAAACAATAATAAAAATATTTTCAACGTAGTCCTCATGATTCAAAAAAGTATGGAAAATCTTGTCTGAAAAGTTCAGCACACATCCGGCGCAAACACTATGACTTGCCAACAATGTGTTTGTAACAAAAACCGCCATATGCAAATGAGAATGGTTTGCTCAAATTATTCGATAGCAGTGTAAATGTAAGAACTAAATATGACATTACGTTCAGAAAGGGTAGTTAAAATTAGATATGAATTCGTATACCGAATATCCGGAAAGCTTTCGGCCGGAACGCTAATATCCGGTGCAAATGTATGTGTTTTGGGCTTTTAAGATATAATCTATACGCGTATATACTTGTATAGCTCAGCACTCCGAAAATTCTACTACATTTTGAGAGAAAAAAACATAAATGATAATGATATAATCATTGAAATCCATGAAAGTCTTTTTTGAAAAAAATAAAAAAAAACAGAGTCGCAAAATTGTATAATGTATAAGGGTTTCAATATATATTATATGATGAGATGCCTGAATGTATGAAGAATGAAAAGAGTGAAAGAATTTAAAAACAAATGTTTTGTTTTGAATATTGAAAGCATTAACTTTGTGGATCATATTGATATATTAATATTATATATATTAAAATATATATTAAAATACTTTGTGTTCTGATCCACTCACATTTTTATTAACCAACTAGTTTCGGCAACAACCTCTTCAGGGTTACATTTATTACTAAATATATATTTATATATATATATATATATATACATATATATATATATATATATATATATATATATATATATATATATATATATATATATATATATAAATAAATATATATATATATATATATATATATATATATATATATATATATATATATATATATATCTATATATATATATTTATTTATATATATATATATATATATATATATATATATATATATATATATATATATATATATATATATATATATATATATATATATATATATATATATATTTATATATATATATATATATATATATATATATATATATATATATATATATATATATATATATATATATATATATATATATAAATATATATATATATATATATATATATATATATATATATATATATATATATATATATATATATATATATATATAAATATATATATATATATATATATATATATATATATATATATATATATATATATATATATATATATATATATATATATATATATATATATATATATATATATATATATATATATATATATATATATATATATATATATATATATATATATATATATATATATATATATATATATATTTATATATAAAGAAACAGTGTACATGTTGTTGGGTTTCAAAAGGGTAGGAGTGGGGGTAATGGTGTTTTAAGGAGGGATAAGAGCAAGAACAAATGTTTTGTTTACTGTAAGAAGATGTAAATAGACATATGGTGTAAATTAAGCTTAAAAAATAGTTTCTATTTAATGATATATAAGCTTACTAAAGAAATAATATAAAATTTAAAAAATGTCTTAATAATATTGACTACCCATGGACGGAGGAGGTATGGTTTAATGTTTAAACTGAGGCTAAATGTGAATGTAAAATATTATTAGCCGCTAATTTTTAGGGATGGGTCAAACCGAAAAATCGGCCACTCTTCGATCTATATTAGGCCGAGTTTTCAAGAATTTGCCGTAGTAAAAACAATTACAAATATTTATTTTATTTTTCCATTTATTTATTTATTTATACGGAACAAGGGTATTTTACAATTATATAAAAACAATAAAGAACAGTGCGTTTTAATTATTATAAGTAATATACAAAAATATTGATTTATAGCTCAGTAGCTGTTGAGCTTTTATTGAGTGTTTTATGTAGCAATTTCTTTCGACTGATTAATTGTATATATTTGTCCGCCTCCGTAGTGTTATGGTCAGCACGGTCGGCTACCGTTCTGGAGGTCCCGGGTTCGATTCCCAAGGGGGGTAAAAAAATATAAGTGATTTTTTCACTGTAATATTTATTCAATATTATTACCCTGGACTCGTACCTGAAGCGGAGGGCTGATCACCTTTCCTTCATGTGTAAACGATCAAGATAACACTGCGTTTATATGACGCAGTGCCCTATGCATCATTGGGTCGCGGATAAGGGTTTTATTATATTATTATTATTAATTGTATTAGGTCTTTAGTTTAGTCTCTTTGTTGTAGGGTATGAAGGTTGGGACATGAGAATATATTGTTTCATATAATATGAAATGGAGTTCATCTATTGATTGTTCGATATTAACGTCACAAAGAAATGACCAATCGATATTTGTCAAATGGAGCAATTTATGGCAACAAAAAATATGTAAAATAATGTTACCTCGCGGGTTAGGAGGGTGCTCGCGGTGGACTCAGCGGAGGCATTGGGTGTCCGCCGCCGTCGAATGTAGCAAGAGCGGTAGAAACCGGTAGTTGTAGTACCGACTGTAGCACTCCTCCAAGCGATCTTGGTACTCGCGATACTTGTACGTAATGAGATTAGCGAACTGCTTCCCTGGAAAACACATCGGAAAATAAATACATAATATAAACTTATTATAATTAGTATTGATAGTTATCATTACAAAAAAAAACAACCATGATTGCGACAATCAGAGTTTGAAACGGGCACATACTTTTTCAATATCTTTCACAGAACTCATATAATCTAAAAATCATAAAAATATAAAATTGAAAACCGTGACTTTAACTGAAGTTACTGTTATTTTTTCGGCTGTTTTTTTTGTGATATTACCATGCCACAAATATTATAATGCTTTGAATATACAAAATATTATATATTGCTTTTTTTAGGCAGCTGAATGTTCATTTTTTTGGATTCAAAAATAATTTTCTAACGAAAGCCTTACACTTCGATCAGATTTTGAATCATTAGATCCTTTGAAATATATAAAAATATATTTTAAAAAAAGAAAAGCATTTTGTTGTTTAGAAGAACAATTTACTGTTGGAATCAACGGATTTTTTAATATCTGAGAACTTGCTGCTTTTAATATTTTAAAACATATTTTGTTTACAAAATATATACATGTTCAATAAAAAAATGTTCATAAAACATTAATAAATAAATACATAAAAAACATAATTGCGGTAAATGTTTTCTTCGTGAAACCATCACTAAATGCACATTATGACGCAGAAATGCGAATGCGAGAAACATAAATAATTTCACATTTTAGTTTCCAAGCACGGATTTACGAATCTTTGAAATTTACATATTAATGGTTCGATCGTGTGAATGATACTGTACTACTAATTCAAGAAAACACATGAAAGATAGTCTCTAAAAAGGCAGAAAAATATATAAACTGCATAAAACATTACCAGATATCAACTACTTAACTTCAGCAAAACTGAAACGAATTATATATTTCAATAACTACTAAAAACTCAAAATACGCCAATGACAAAATAAAAATTCAAAATAATAATTACACTAATATTCTACGTAACTACCACAAATTAAGAAAAAAGATATGGATAGTACTAAAAGGTATCTAAAATAAACAAAATATAATTTTGAAAAGACAAAAACACACAGACTTTGTTTTTAACGACTTAAAAAAACCATTACGGAAAAAAATTTAAAACTTTTAAAATAAAACGTTATATCCCAAAAACAAAACAACAAAAAAATATGAAAATATATTGCGCTTTATGCCAGTTTATTTTGCAGTTTTAATAATAGGATAGGGTGGTACGGGTGACGCAGTAATCAATGGTGCTAACAATACGCAAAAATCCGCTATGAAAATGATACTCAATGTTCCCATACAAAGAAAATATTCAACAAACTAAATAGGCAACCACACAAATAAATTCTTACACAATCCTTACATATGTGGGTTTTTAAAAATTACTCACAGGAATCAAAGGAAAACACCTCCTAACATTTATAGAACCACAATTTCAAAAATCTAGAATCTAATTAAACTAATTAAACATCTATAAATTTAGTCAAGGGAACTTTTAGTATTATGTAATAAAACTAACTATCATTATTCATTGATATATAAATTCTTTTAATAAATGGGTAGTTTGTCGTGTCATTCAGCCACTCATCTATGATCGCCATCTATTGAAACTAATAGCAATACAGGCAGTACTTGATATTGCTTATGGCGGTAACATGGTTATTGGCAGCTGCTCTCATTAATCAGGATTTTTTAAAAATCGAATGCATTGTTGTTTCATAATTTTTTCATATTCTCAGTGCTTTAAAAGGATTGTAAAATTATATGGTACATTAAAATACGTGCCTCCTATTTATTTCTTTTCCATTTAACCAGTCTACGTCACAGCAACGCGTATTCGAGCATAGCTAGCCTTAATTAAATGTGTGTTATTGGCGATTTGTAGTAAAAAAAATAAGATAACGAATGATTTTTCCTGTATTTTTATAAAACAACACATGAACAAACTTTTTCTATTAAAAAAAGTGAAGCCCATTTTTAAGTTTTTGAAGGGACTGAAAAAAAAAAACAAAAATGGAGGGTAACTGTAAACACGGGGTATTATTTTTTTGTGAAAATCATGTAAATAAGACTTATGCATAGAAAAATCTAAATGAAGAGAACGTATAAATTTGGAGTAGTGAATTTTTTTTTAATGTTTTGTTTATAATGACTTAGCGAATAAAGTAAACAAAAAACGTAAAATAATCGCAAATAATGACAAAAAAGCGTTACAGATCAAGTCAAAATTTGAATGACAGGATATTTTTTACGTAAACTGGGGGAAAAAACGTAAATGCGGGTAAAAATTGTACAAAAAATATATCGGGACTGAAATAATTACACGCAATTAGCGGGAAAATGTCAAATCCGGGGACGTAAAATCTGGGTTTCACTTTAGTTCAAATAAATTAAATTCATTAAAATTGAACTGAAAAATTGAAGGCTAATTAATAATCCTTAATGACACGTGATCAGGAATGAACTGAATCAATTGGTTTGGAGAAAAATATGCATACTAATTGTTTCCGATTCGAAACTGGTTTCGGGGGTACCACAGTCTGAATTGAAGTTCGACGTGAGATGTCGGAGCACTTTCGGCCGTGTTGAAAGCTTGAATGCTTAAATTCCTTCATTAAAACATCGGGACGTTTAAATTGCATACATAATAATCAAAACTTGTTGCATTTATCACACCTGTTCGTACTGAAAAGAATTTTGAATGACGTTCAAATTGAATTTTATCTTCTTTCATTAATTGATTCGGTTATTTTTTGACATCTCATCAAAGATGAAGAAGAATTTCTGGAAAAAAGAAAGAAAGTCTGGGCATTAGCGGGCTTATATTAAGCTTATATTAAGCTTCTTTTCATCTCACCATTAGATCGGCTGTCCAAACTCAAAACACAGTAAGGGACATTTTTTTGTAGTATGTTTTTTTTGCATTTTTGGACTAAGTAGATTCTATTTAGTCCAAAAATGCAAAAAAAAAAACGTACTTAAAAAAAATGTCCCTTACTGTGTTTTAAATTTGGACAGCCGAGATGTCTCTAGCGAAGTTCTAGTGATGCAAGAACAATGTTTCAAAATTGGTTCATATACATAGAACTTCTGAGAATTTGAGCAGTGTGGTTGTCAATAATGGGTAGAATTGGTGAATGTTACACGTGTGTAAAGTGATCACTTAAACCAGCCTTTGACGGTCGTCAGCCCCAATGCCCAGACTTCCATATTCTTCTTCATCTTTGATGAGATGCCAAAAAATAATATGAAAAATAACTCTTATAATTGGAGATAATCAACATTTGTGAACAAGTAAATACTTGCATACTTAGTACTTTATTAGTGTATCTAAATAGATACACTCAAAATGTTGTAAATTGATTCGGTAGTCAGTTGTGGTAAAATCTATCCATTTTTAATTTATAAAGTACTCATAAAATACTGCTTTTTCTTAAAATCTTTTATGACACGTTTTTCTATGCCTTCTGCATCATTTTCAATCACCGTATGTGACAGGAATTAAGACTTAGCTTCACATACGGTGTTAGAAAATGGTGCGGAACGCATCGAAATACGTGTCACAATAAATTTTAAGACGTAGTGGTATTTACTAAGTCAAGTTTAATTTAAAAAGGAAATTTATTAATTATAAAAAGGGTATTTAATGTGTATTTTGGTAATGCAATTATATCTTAGTCTCAAAATGAATATGAACATAGTCTTTTTTAACATGTAACTTTTCCTTGGTAAATAAATACCACTAATAAATAATTGGTTTACGAAAACTAAAAGTTAAATATAAAATATAAACATATTACCACAAGGTACAATACTACCGAATCAGAGTTATTCCTTGATTTGAAATGATAAAGAGATTTGTTATTTCTTTTACTTTAATTTGATGTTATCTCAAAACGAAATGGTTGGTCTTGTACACTAATGATTAAAAGCTTACCACCCAGGATGATAAGACCGTATAATCTGATCATATTTGCATTCCATGTTACATTTAAACGGGTGTAATTTTAATATTGCATACATGCATTCCACATATGAACCTGTATATTTATTATATGTATATGGTTTATCATGTACCAAGCTCTGTGTGAGAAAATACTTTAATAATTTCAACTAGTTGAAATTAAGAAGCTAGCATATAAAATTTATTAAATGTATATGTCCGCCTCCGTAGTGTAATGGTCAGCACGCTTGGCTACCGTTATGGAGGTCCCAGGTTGGACTCCTAGGTTGGTTAAATAAATATAGCTGATTTTGTCACTCTAATATTTACTCAATATTTCCCTGGACTGGTACTTGAAGTAGATGGCTGATCATCTTTCCTTCATATGTTGACAAGATCAAGATAACACTGCGTTTATATGATGTAGTACCCTATGCCTATCGGGTGCGGATAAGGATTTTACAAAAAATATATGTAAAGAAACATTGAGATTTAAAATAACATAAAACAATGTGGGCAGAACGCGACCAGCGTGTATCTGTTAACCGCTGTCCTGTACATAAACGCAAGAAGCTTTCGTCCTTCTGAGCTTTCGTTTTTTTTTCCACATTGACCAAACCCCCTCCACTTATTTCCCGTTCTGTCACCGCCAACTCGCTTCTGGTCAAAGAAAGTTTAACAAGGTGGTTTACGGTTTACCGTAAATTATTCCAGAGTTGGAGTCGGTAGGCGCCTGTGTTGCTTTCCGGTCGACAGAATCTCATTCTAAGTTAGCCCTCCAAACAAAAAGTTCTGAATTGTCAAACCTGGGCAGTTCCCTAATTAACGCTGAAGAAGGTTTACCGTCGATCGATACGTGCTTGCACTGTTTCACGCGTCATTTGTATTTTTTATGGAATAAATAACATGGAAACATTTAGACAAATTATAGCTTTTTTTATTCGTCTACCATACAAAACTCATGTAAAAGACACTAATACCTTTTGACATTCTCACGATATTTGAGATTACAAATGCAATGCTTCAAATAATGTTTCAACGGCTCAGAGAAATACCACACCAATAAATACACATTAACGCATACACATATGGTTCAATATATATATGAATATATACTATATGTTTATGCGTAAATATGTATTATGTAAATATTAATAAACGTTATCAGTATTACATGTTATATATTTCTTTATTGATGTAAAGTGTTATCGATTTAATTAAGAAAGGTGTGTTGATTTAGTTTGGACATGTGAATTGAATAAGCGAAGAAGGAATACTAAAACAAATTAATGAGGCGCATGTCGTTGGTAATAGAAGTTAAGGAAGACCGAGGAAAACTTAGCATTATCAAGTATTTCAAATGCTTGAAAGTGGTCAGGTTGGTAGTCGGAATAATGGGTGGGTATGTATGAGGAGATGCATGAATGTGGAAGAGGCGAATATTGTTTATAATAATATATTGGTGTGGCGTTTTATTCTCTTCAATTACCCCTGCGGGGAAGCGGTGTGTTGGTTAATAAATAAGCGTTTTTTTCCGACTTTTTTTTCTAAATTATTACATATTTAATCACAGTGAGCTTCCGCTGCATAATAAAAATAAAGAATTCTCTTAATTTTTAATCAAAAGGATTACTACACCTACCAATATGAGATTGATTCGGGACAATATATAAACTATTGTACCGCGACTTAAATTAATTTATTATTTATTACCGGAACTATAAAGTTGAATTTTCCCTACAGCACAAAGCGTATTGCTTATGCACGTGCAGTTATTTCTAGTGTAAACTATAAGCCACTTTAGAACAGTAATATGAGCTCTGATAATACCTTTGAGTGTTGAGTGTTGAACCGTGATCGAAATAGCTAAATAACAGTTTAGTCGAATAAATAATAGTCCTTAACACATATCGGTGACGGAAGTCAAGATCGGGTATCGAAACAAGTTCAAACCACAGATTTTCGAGAGACGGTTACTTAAGAGCATCAGTATACATTTAAGTACCAAGATATATGGAAAAAAAACGTGCATAAAAAAGAGCCTTGTACACTTTTGACGTATTCCATTTATATGGTATAGAAAATGAAGAAAAAAAACTGTTTCCAAAAAATGTTAAACTTAAGAACAGTTTCGAGTTGGGCAACGGTTTAAAAAAAAACTAATTGAACAAACATAACAGTTTTGAATAAAGAAACTTCTTTTTCCTTGCTCCATCCCAACTTATCCCCTTTATAGACTGTTAGGGTCAGCTTTCTTCGTCGTCAGGTTTGAATCATGTTATCTGTAGCATTTTTTTGGTCAACTAAGCTACACTAATTATCAAGTACACTATTCAAACTCTTCAAACTTCTCAAAATGTTGGATATAATTTAACTGGTTAAAATTATTTCCAACATTTTTTCAGGCGTTTTTCATGTATGTAATTTAGCATTTAATCCAGGATTCGCACCTCCCATATAAATGGAAAGAGTCTCTGCTTACTAAAAGCTGTGCTCATTCCACCAAAGATGGCTATTGTGAACTCGCGCATACAGTGTTACGAATTTGATCAATATAGCTAGAATTTGACTTGTGTGGTTATCAATCATGCGTAGAATTGGTGAATGTTACACGTGGGTAAAGTGATCACTTAACCAAGACTGTGAGGGACGTATACCCTTTAAATGTTATTTTCCTGTATAAAATTTTAAATAATTATGTAGATTGCCCAGAGCTTTTATCACTCACCAATTTTAGAGTCCCGGGAGCACAGACCAGAAACAAAAACTTATGTAAAATCCTACCAAAGCCCACCAAAATTCATTTTTAAATCTAGCCTGCGATATGTGAAGACATCAATAATGTTTCTTTTAAAACGTTTAAAAGAAATATTGTTGTTGTCTATTTGACCAGTTGCTAAAGAAATTTTCTTTACAGTTATACTTTTATGACCGTTTATTTCAATTTTTTTTATTTTTAGATTACTCAGGTGGAAACCTTAAATTGGAATTGTTTTTTTTTTTGTATTTTATCATTTGTTATTTTTGTCGAAATATTCTTTTGGTTTTCCAAAAAATATTTTTTTAAAAAATGTCTAGACTTCCATATTCTTCTTCATTTATGTTGAGATATTATAAAGTAAAGTGTCATATAAGATAAAATCTACATATTTTTACCGCGGTAATGGTTCATGGCCCGTATTTTTCAGATTATGCACAAGAGTCGAGTTTAAATTCTATTAGCAGTTATAGGAAACCCCAAGAACCTCGAAACCGGAGACAAGAGGGCTATTCGCAACGGAAAATAATTGAGAATTGACGGTTGGCTTGAGAATAACACTTCGCATGCAAATCCAAACGGAAAATACGGAGATTGCGTCGTATGTTGCTAAAGGAAAATCTCAGGTGAAAAATATTTGGCATTTGTCACAAAAAACACGTCATGGAAAAAATTACCATAAGCAGGTACGATTTAAAATTCCTAAGAAAATATGTCGTTCTATATCTTCTCTATTTGTTATTATCAATACATGTATATTGAATTTGTTTTTATTAAATATCACCTCAAGAAATATTGGAAGCCAAGAGTTATTTCAGCGGAATCATGATTTTTCTACTTTTTTTTATTAATGTGACTTTTTCAATTACGCCTAAGAGATAGTGTCCATTTCAACACCATCATTGTTCAGTTCTATCGAATTCAAGCTACTTCCTTCAATACTATGTAGTAAGGTAAATTTGTTTTTATTTATTGACTTGGCGTTTATTTTGGAACTCCATACACTGATTTGAGTATACTAAAATGTTTATTTTATTTTTAAAAAATCAGTGACAATTGTTTTATGAATTAACATTATATTTATTTTATAAATGAATCTTGTATTCAGTTTATAATATTTTTTTAATAAAGAAGATATCTGAGTAGGTAAGCATGATCTGAAAAATATGAACGCAAGCGTCGAACCAATTTAAGCACCTCTAAAGATTTTCAAATCTAAGCGGTTAAAAACGGAATTCCCATTTGGATTATTTTTGTGCTTCGGTATGCATCCTACCTTAAAAATCACATTAAGAACTTTTTTACTGCGTGTAATGACAAAAAAGTGTTTTTCAATCAAAATGCAGGAATAGTTCGGAAAACTGGAACAATGCAACCGTAAAAATCTCATCAGTTTCTATATACAATGTTGCGGCACAGCGATAATTGGACCATATAGAGTTTCGATGCCCTAATAGGCTTATTAGAAATTCCTGACACAGAAAACTTGAGGCTTTGAAGGACATCAATTTCAAAGGAGTCGTTAGGTTTAACCGCCGCCAGAACACGCACAGTGTGAACAATGAGGTTTTTTTCGCGTTTACATCCTCTCGATGTGAGATCATTAGCTTCCAACTCAAGTCAGTAAATGGCGAAAAAAAACAATAGTATATCGAGGTAAAAAACAGGGATTTTAAGCTAACGTATTAAGTACGTAGTTTTTTTTTATGGGAGCATTAATTATTTACCTTGCGTATTATGTACACGGTTTTTATATCATTGAGTGGATTTTCGATTTTTCCAACTAAAAAAAGGATGTTTTATTTCAATCTGTGTTGGAAACTGGAAGGATAATCTAGTAGGGGGCAATCAGGAACTTCTCAGCATTTGCTTATTACTTAGTTAAACACTTCAGGAGAAGCCGAACTGTTGACAGTCGTCAACAGACCTTCCATTTCACTAGTACGTAGTCTAGATAAACATACTTTATTCTAGGTAATCTTAACTTTTATTTGATACAAATAAATCATCTTTTTGATACCATTAACTTCCTGACAATACAAATACAAAACCGGTTTTAAAATGCTAAAATCATTAAAATAAAAAAATCCCTAAGAAAGCTTAAAGTTATCCTACTTTTATACACGTGATTTACCTGTTAATTTGGCATTTTTATTCAAGCCCAGGGAATTGATTCCATTTAAACCTTGAAAGTACGTAACGTGGATTATTTCAAGTTTACTTCTGTATGGTAAAAAAAACTAATACTTATTTTGAAAAAAGTACTGTCATTAACTTCATGACAATACTGATCACATTTCACACTGTAACATTCACTGATTCTGCCCATAATTGACAACCACACTACTCAAATTCTTGAAGCTTCTAGATATATTGATCAATCTTGTAACACGGTATGCGCGATTTCACAAAAGCCATCTATGGTGGGATGAGGAAAGCTTTTAAGAAGCACAGACTCTTTCCATTTGAATGTGAGGTCCGAATCCTGGATTATATTCACATATATGAGAAACGTTTGAAAATATGATTTAAATTTATTTTAGGTTATTATGTGTGTAGGGTAATCACAAGTATGAAGGATTTATACGTGAAACCTTGAAATAATGCATTTTTTGCATGTTGAATTTTTTTAATTATGTTTAAATTTACATAAAAACCACTTGACATGCGATAAAATTGTAATACGAAAATGCCCTCCAAAGATCCTAAGCCACTGTAGAGGCTCTGGTTACTTCCTCATGAATAATTTTCTTTGAGGTCACGTGTGCCTTTATATCCCTAATCTTAGGGTAAGATCCGGTACGGTAAGTAGAGATTGACGAATTGCCACCCCCGTTACTCGGTGGTGAGACAGCCATGAGCTAGTTTTGGCATACATAACATACCGTGTATATTTAGCAGTGGCGTGCGTTATGAACGAGTTAATACGAGTACGTATACAATAAGCAGGGGCGTGCATTCCATATTGGCAGAAAAGCAGTGCCTATACTAACTTAACCGCGTGACATATAAAAACGCAACCAGTACCTACCCTACCTTACTAAGTAGTGTCTAGCTTACCTTACAACCTATCTCTACTGCCTACACTTAGCCGCAAAAAAAATACGCCGCAGTGCTTATCCAAGGCCAAATACATTTTTTTTTTATAAATCTTTTTTTTCTTTTATATTAAATTATAATTTACTAAGCAAATATTATGTCACGCATCTATGTGCCGGAGTTTTATTCTTGAAGTTAAACCAGTTAGTTTGTTATATTAATATATAATATATATATATATATATATATATATATATATATATATATATATATATATATATATATATATATATATATATATATATATATATATATATATATATATATATATATATATATATATATATATATATATATATATATATATATATATATATATATATATATATATATATATATATATATATATATATATATATATATATATATATATATATATATATATATATGTAAATATAATACATGTAATACATATAACAAACTTACATTGAAGGCGTATACATTAAAAACATGAATTTAAAAAGGAAATAAAAAGACTTGTTAAAGATAAATAAAGTAATTGATTATTGTATCGAAGAAACAGAATCGACGATGTGAATAGTATAACGATAAAATGAATATCTGATTAGTATAAGATCCTGGGTTCAATTCTTGTTCGTGTAAACTCGATAATATTGTACGAAAGTAATGAGTGTGTGTATCAGAAATTGTACGACAAAATGTTCAAGCCCACGCAATATCACTTTGTTTTACATATCAAATCTATTATTTTAATACATTCAATACATCGTTAATAAATAAATAAAAAAAAACGTTAAATGATGCAGTATTTTTGTGGTATTAAATATCCATTTTTAATTTAAATTTCACTCGGTAAATACCATTATTTCTCAAAATCTATTATGACACGTATTTCGATCCATTGCAAAATGTTCTGGAATGCATCGAAACACGTGTACTAATAGATTTTAAGAAAAAAAGGTATTTAGTCAAGAAAAGTGAGAAAACAGATTTAAATATTTTCAGACATTTTGTAATACATACGTGGAATTATTTCAATGAATCTCACATATAAAGAGAGTCTTTCTCTCTCTGTTTTTACTTCCTCGATATTCTTAAGAGATGGCGCTTCGTACGAGTATTAATGATTGCTGTTACGAAGCATATATACAAGTTTGAAAAATCAAACGAAAACATGTTTAATAAAGTTATCACTTAAACCAGGCAATGACTAGTTGTAAACCAATCAAATGCCTAGACTTCTAGTATGACACATTTTCAAATTTTAATTTAATAAAAAAAAATTTAAAAGTTTTTTACTGACTTTTCCTGGTAAAACTGAATTTTATAGAATAAAATAATAACTTTATAGTAATTTCCAAAAAAAAATATTTTACCAGCGTCTGGATGTCATCGTCACCGACATCTTCAGACTGGTAAGATTATGAAATAAAATGTATTTGAAAAAAAAACTATTATTTTTTTATAATTCAGTTGCACCAAGAAAACTCAGTACAAAATTAAAATGAAGTAAATAAATGTAAATAAACCCTTATCCGCACCCCAATGGTGCATAGGGCACTGCTTCATATAACACAGTGTTATATTGATCGTTTTACACATGAAGGAAAGGTGATCAGCCCTCCGCTTCAGGTACCAGTCCAGGGTAATATTGAATAAATATTACTGTGGAAAAATCACTTATATTTATTTAACCCCCCTGGGAATCGAACCCGTGACCTCCAGAACGGTAGCCGAGCGTGCTGACCATTACACTACAGAGGCGGGAAAAAAATGCATTCGTTACAAAGATTTTACAAGTATGACTGATCTTTTAAAAACACTTTTTTTAAAGAAATATGGTCTCACACCGAAAACGACGAACGCTACGCTTAAAACTCACTTTTATCATATACGGTAAATGCTAAATGTCAGTCACATCAACTTGGCAACAATGTTGCAAAAGACCCAGGTACAGGCCGCAACGAAAGAGATGCCCGTATTAAAAAAAAAAAACAGAAAACAAGCAAAACGTTAATCTTTGTAATTTTAAAATACACCTCAAAGCCTTAACGAATACTCTTTTTTAACGCAGTGCATCCATCGGACGCCTAATATAATTACACGTTCTCTCATTCACGTTTCCATTAAAGATTCGGCAAGTTTTTTTCGTTTTGAATTTGTTGTTTTACAGAAGCATTTGGCCTCTTGGCTCGCGTGAGGGAGTAGAAGTGCCCATAACTTACAACGAAGTTTCTTCTGTTAAATTAAAAATCAACCTACCTTGACAATTGATCATATTTCTTTACTTTACGGAATGCATGGTTAGAGGTTCAAAGTCAAATTAAATAATAAAATAAAGGATTAGTTATTTAATAATGATTTTTTATGTAAGTCTATTTAAAAAAATATATATACATATATATATATATATATATATATATATATATTTATATATATATATATATAAATATATATATATATATATATATATATATATATATATATATATATATATATATATATATATATATATATATTTATATATATTATATATATATATATATATATATATATATATATATATATATATATATATATATATATATATATATATATATATATATATATATATAATATATATATATATATATAATATATATATATATATTATATATATATATATATATATATATATATATATATATATATATATATATATATATATATATATATATATATTTATATATATATATATATTTATATATATATAAATATTTAAATATAAATATCGTAGTCACACTGGAGAAGTGACCAAGTGCATTTTTAACAAAAACGTGATCATTGATTATTTGATATTTTACTTGCTTAATATTGCCCTGAAAAAAAATCCTAAAGGATTTTAAAATTGGAAGTATAATATATTGACTTGTTAAAAATGACTATCTGCATTGATGTTTATTTTCTTGCCAAGTAAAAGTGACTTAAAAGGCCCTGCTGAACATTTTACGTTTTGTTAGTTGGTCACTTTTTTCTGCACGACTACGATATATTCTCTTCTCTGTTCAAGTGGAGAAAACTATTAACTTTAAAATCTCAATAGATGGCAGCGTCATTTTTCGAATGGGATTGTAACAGTACCTACTGATGATAAAAATGATTATATTTTGACTGATATTTTTTGAAATACAATTCATTATTTTTTGACATCCCAACTTAGATGATGAAGAATATGGAAGTCTGGGCATTTACAGGGCTTACGACCGCCATAGGCTTTGTTAAGTGACTTTAAACACGTGTATCATTCACTAATTCCACCCATGATTGACAATTGCATTGCTCAAATTCTTGAAACTTCTAGAAACATTGATTGAACTCGTGACACAGTATGCGCGAGTTCACAATAATTATCTATGGTGAGATCAGGAAAGCTTTTGTTTAGCAGAAACTCTTTCCATTTCTATGTGACGAAATAATACTCCAGAATTAATACAATAGAATAATCGAGAAAATCCAGATTTGTGAACAAGTATTAGGACTCACTCAAAATGTTGTATTTAAATATAATATGTATTTTTGAAGTTATATACGTAAGCAAACGATATTTTATTTTGGAAAAATACTTTTGGTATGAGTATCTACCTACCTATCAATTAACGTATTGCCACAGTAGTTTATATATTAATAGCTGATTCTACCTTTGATTATAAATCGTTGCAGAGCCTGTGTAAAAAATCTCGTTTGAGTGACCGTTTCTACAAAAGGGTTCCCTATTTAACAGCTTTTAAGTTTCAACGACTTAATTTCCACGTATAAAATGCTTCCCATAGAGGCAGGTCACGACTTTGTATTGTATCATTAATGCGGTGTGTATGCACGAACTAAAAATGAATATTGCACGCGTACTGACAATAAGAACTGAAATATCCCCGAAGGGATTTCGAAATGTAATTGCATATTAGCGGAAAAATTACGATTGTCATTAAACCCCTGGATGTCCTGGATGATACAGGACTAATCGAAGGAATCGTCAACCAGCACTTCTAGATATATTTTTACATTGTTTTGCCGGACAGTGTATGGATTCAATACTCTTATACACCCAATGCAAAACCTCGGCAATGATTGACAATATCGATATCTGAAATATGTCACTTCCTAACTATAAAGCAATAAAAATTACAATATTTCAGGCTTATACATAATTCCTTGTTTTTTTATATGTACATCCATGTTTTGATAAGTACATTTCGAACCAATAATATACATACTTAATAAAAATAAATAATAATTAAAGCCTTATCCGCACCCCAATGGTGCATAGGGTACTGCGTCTTTTAACGCAGCGTTATCTTGATCGTTTACACATGAAGGAAAGGTGATCAGCCCTCCGCTTCAGGTACCAGTCCAGGGTGATATTGAATAAATATTACAATGAAAAAAATCACTTATTTGACCCTCCCCCCTCGGAATCGAACCCGGGACCTCCAGAATAATAGCCGAGCGTGCTGACCATTACACTACGGAGGCAGACAATATACATACTTAAAAAGAGAAAACATATCCTTTTTCATAAATTATACATGTAATATATAATGTACAAATTGTCTACGGCCGTCAATAAAGAAAAAAATCATCTTTCTAAATTCATCTGATCCGTTCCATACTTCTCCAGCTAAACGTAACTTTGAAGTAAATTTTTTTTGCTTTTATTACTATTACTGGGCTAGGATTTCAAATGAAAGTTACAGATTCAACTACACTGTGAAGATAAACTTAAGTTTACTATTGGCATATAATTTCTAATCATTAGCATTTGAAAACAGTCTGTGCATCCATATAGTCATGTAGCTAATGTTATCGGAAAAAATATTTGATTTTAAAATAACTTTAACTTTACCGAATAGACGTAAAGTTAAAATTTACATTTGGAGGGTGTCCAAATACTTTTTTACAAATCTGGATTTTCTCCTCTCATTTTCTTACTATCCAAGTTATTTTTAGATGTTAAAATGTAAAATAATCTACAATTTATTTGAGAATTCAAGATGTTAAATTATCTACCCTAGGTAGATCTTTTTTAAATCCCGATCCTGGACTGGTATTATATGTGGAAGCTCGAACTACGGAGTGAAGATAACTTAAACTTGATCTACACTTTTATTTCTCATCACTTCCCCATTTTAAAACCGGTTTTAGATAAGTATTGTCAACAAGTCATATGGTATCGATTTTACCAAATACAAGTAATGTTTAGTTTACCAAAACTACGTCGTGGATGCGTTATCTTTTTACCGTGATTCCAGCACCCATGATATATGAAGAAAAAAATAACGTACAATTATCTGTTATTAATTAATTTATACCACTACTCCGATATTTAATATTACAAAAATATTCATATGTTAAGTCTTATCGTTGATTATTTATAAAAAAAAAATTTTTTAGATTGTTTTTTTTTTTAGAATATGAACTCATGATATAAAATAATATTTTTTTCATAACAAGAAAAATGTAAAACCTTAATTATTTGTTAATATCCTTCTTTATTTGATACAAAACGAAAAAATTCTAGCTTACTCTCATATGTTTAATGATACCAGTTATCACGAGTTCCAAATGTAATTGCCGATATCTTATTATTTTACACAATACTACGCAACTCCACCAAGATATGTATGTCTGTGTTAGCATTCTCAATTTATAATTTTGCTTAATTTTTATTATGAATTTATTTAATTTATTAAGATGAATCCTGTATTTATAATTGGCCAGAGTAAAAATTGTTCCCTTCACTCCGATGTTGTCTGATCCAGTTTTTACAGAATGCTCCAGTAAAGGTGTAATAAGGAATATCACAAGACTGAATTGTTTTATCTCGTGTTAACCCGATGGTTGCCAGAGACGAGATATCTCGGCAAATGGCGGAGTGCCCGTATGGCCAGAGACGAGATATCTCGTCAGTACTTTTGATGACGTATTACTCCGCAGTTTTAACTCATATTGACAATCTGTCAAAAACGGAACATACATTGCCATCAGTTGAAGTTGTCACAAAATATTTTATAAAGTTTTTAAATACTTTTAAGTGATTTATCGGTATCACTTTCAGCTGACAGTTGACAGATGTCATTAGGGCTACCACTCAAACCACTTGAAATATTGATTATTTTAATCGATTGTTTTGAACGCCAGGGGTTTTTATTTTGCTCAATTTTTTTGTGTTTTTCTTATTATTTTAAAATATTCCATTGATAAATAATAGTTGTGTGTTAATATTAAATTTAATAAAAACTTGCGTGTGCGACTTAGTGTGACAACCCTGAAAATTTGAAACTGGTTTAACTTCAAGAATAAAACTCTAACAATCGATGCGGGATATAATATTTGGTAAGTAAATTATAATTCAATAAAAACAACAAAAAAAAATCTTTAGACAACTTTTTTTTTTCAAAAAAATACTTGGCCTGTTGAGCACTGCGGCGTAATTTATTTGCGGCTATGAAAAGGTTAAAAAATTCCGACAAATCGCTTGCGTTTAGAAACTCATTCTCAAATAACTAATTCTTTACTTAAATATATATATATATATATATATATATATATATATATATATATATATATATATATATATATATATATATATATATATATATATATATATATATATATATATATATATATATATATATATATATATATATATATATATATATATATATATATATATATATATAAATATATAATATTATCACGTTTCTTCTTAATAATATTCTACACCAGGACAGTAAAACCATGACCAGTAAAAACATTATACATTTATCCCATTAAATACAAAGTCCTTTCAATATAATGACATACTTGATGCATGGTCAAGTGAGTCAGTAAGTACAGTACTTGAAGTCAGGAGTCGGAATAATCGGCGGGTATGTATATATGAGAAGTTGCGTGAATGCGGAAGAGGCCAAGCTTGTTTTCAAAGACAGATTGGTGTGACGTTATATTCTCTCTTCATACCCTTGTGGAGAAGAGGTGCGATATAGTTCATTTAACGACCTTACTTAGTAGAATCTAGATATCACCTTAGAGTCACTTGGACGTAAGGTAATTCAATTCATAAATATTATTTTTTTTCTCATAGTTGAAATTTTTTATTGTTAAAAAAATACTATCATTAAGGTCCGATGATGTATTCTGATTAAAAATTTGATGTATGTGTGTGTGGATGTGTATGTACCTACGTCACAACAAAATACTTAAATGATTATCATTATTTTGGTAAACGGTACTTGAACTATTATGAAAGGCAGACGTCATCAGTTGGTAAACTAAAGGTCATTTTTATTTAAGTTTTACTTAGTAAATAACACTATTTCTTAAAATCTACTATCAGACGTGCTTCAATGCATTTCGAATCATTTTTTAACACTGTATACGGTGTTTAAAAATGATGCGGAATGCATCGAAACACGTGTCACAGTAGATTTTATGAAATAGTGGTATTTACTAAGTAAAACTTGAATTTAAAATGGATATATTTTACCACAAAGTGACTGCCGAATCGATTAATGAAACTAATAGTCCTTGCGTCTACTACTCCGATCCGTCATCCGACGCGTAGCTGTCGTCCGCGCATTGCTTTCGCGCTCACAATGTGATTTCCCAAGTGGCGTACAGTGCTGCTTAGTCCTACGCAGGAAGTATCGAGTTATTCGAATCGTCGGGACGGAAAATTGACAGAGACACCTCCGCAGACTGCATCTGGTCAAGCGTGAGCTGATAATAAATAAACGACCTGCTTTTGGCCTTCGGCGGCGCCGAAACCGGTTTAGTTGAGGCCCGCCGCGGCTTGAAGAAGATGCAAACTATGGAATCACGACCAAATTCATAATCGCCCGCCGCCGATTCTCAAACATGCCAAAAAATTGCCCAGACCTTATAACAGTCTGCCTCTTAGTGTATTGGTCAGCACTTTACCATTCTGGAAGTCCCGGGTTCAATTCCCAGGGAGGGGGTCAAATAAATATAAATGATTTTTTTCACTCTAATATTTATTCAATATTACCCTGGACTGGTACCTGAAGCGGAGGGCTGATCACTTTTTCCTTCATGTTTTATCGATTAAGATAACACTACATTTATATGATGCAGTGCCATGTGCACCATTGGGGTGCAGATAAGGGTTTGAATGATAGTGAAAATGAGACCTTATAACTAGATCTGGGTCGTTCGAAAATAACCGGATCTTAACGACCAGTTCATTCATATTGATCGAGTGACCCAATTTCGAGTGGATCTTGTTCTCTAACGCTGACCCGTTTACTGGTTTAGTGAATTACAGGTTCGTGGATTTACTGAGTCGTTGATTAACTGTAGATCGAGGGTCTAAAATATTGTTTATGGTTTCACGATATCAAAATCGATAATTTTAACTCTCCCGTCAACAGGGAAAATTTCTGAGCGAAGGGGTATAATACATTTAATAAAATAAAAAAATGGTCTGGATGAAAAAAAAATCCGATTCCGTTTTACTAACTCCTTACTCCAGAATTTATCAGTGAACCCAGTAATTAGCGAGTCATCTAAGATTCACCCTTCTCGTCCAATGAAAGATCTATAGTTCCTTTGACCCGGTCTTCGTGAATGAATCACTTAAATGATACAGATCCACTGAAGCGGATTTTCGGAACGAGCTGATCTTACCCACCTATACTATGAACCCATATAAGCTAAGAGTACTCTTTTCAATAAAGAAAAAATATATCCTTAAGACACTAACTTTGGGTTTGCCTCAAACTTATGAATGATATGTATTTAAGAGTACTCTTTTCAATAAAGAAAAAATATATCCTTAAAACACTAACTTTGGGTTTGCCTCAAACTTATGAATGATATGTATTTGTTCATTCCAAGATTGTTCATTTAAAAAAAAATATAACAGTCTAGGGGAATTGGGACGTAATACCATATTTTGAGATATATTCCTTTTGGATTATATTAACAAATGACCTATTCATAAAATTAGATTTCAAAATTAGAATACCTACTTCAAATCAAGCGTTATTAATGTACTTATAAAGCATACAATGAAAACTCTTTGCATATTGTTTTTTTCAACTCTCATATTAAATACAGGACAGGGACATTATTTTTTTTCATTTATTATAAAAAGATATTACACTCAAAGAAAAATATGTGCATCAAAAATAAGAATTTCCATAATATCACATTTATTGGTACCACGGACCATGGTTTGAAAACCATTGGTTTGCTAAGCATAATCAGGGCATTCGGATACCTTGAATGCAAAGATCTTTATTTGTGTAAACCAAAATTGAATTCAGGGGCTGAATGCGCTCCTATATTGTCGATGTACGATTATGAATAACGATAAAAATCGATTATCTCGATGCATCATTATTTATTTTTGCGGATGGTATAAATTATTACCGATGCAAACATAGTGTCATTTTTTATGAAGATTTTTATTGATATCTCAAAAAAGGTGAGGAAGTTTATTTAGTCTGGAAACATTAACATCTAGGCATTTACAGGGCTTATAAACTAATATTGGCTGGTTTAAGTAATCATTTTATAACTGTGTAACATTCACCTTTATATACATGAATGGAAACCAATTTATTCAAATTATAGAATATTGTATATATGATTTGATTGAAAAGATCAACTACATGTAATTTTATAAATTTATATACTTATAATGTTTTATTGCATATAAATAACTCGAAATTGGATCAGATCCCGAACAAGTGAAAATAAATTGACACACTCCAAATATTGTATTTTATGTATTTATTCACAAACTCGTCAAATTAAAAGCACCACAATTTTTTTTAAAATCTTATCAGACGTCTCTCAGTATGTAAAATAATTCGGTACGTATCTTGCATGCATTTAAAAATGTCTCTACCGAATAAAAAGCGTTTTCGAAACGATGTACATATGAATTATGAGTACAAAAAATTTAAGGAGTGTGGTTGTCAAACATGGGTAGAATGGTGTATGTTACACTGTATTAAGTGATTGCTCAAACCAGCCAATGATAGGTCGCAAGCCCTGTAAATACCCAAGCTTGCATATTCTTATTCATCTATGTTGATTCAAAATTTTGTTTTTATTTTTAAACGTTTCAAACCAACACTTTTCATAGAAATTTTTTCCAATTTTACCTTCGATTTAAGCATAACCTTTTGGAAACACAAGGGCAATATACGGTTGTATAAATCATATGTTGTTCAAAATTGCATGTCTTTTTTACATTTGATCACGTCGCGTCCGTAGGATTGATTGATCAGCCCAAGGTGCAAGAAGGATTATATTTGAATATTTTCATAATTTTACTTTTGATGTATGTGCATTTTATACTCCCTGCGCTGCAAGACAAATATTCTCGCAACTGTCGTATCTACATATTTCAAGTCAGGTTTCGTTTAAATTCTTGTTAAGGGCCGGTCGCTCAAAAAGATGCGTGAAAATTTTGGTGGGAGTTGTATACGCAAACGCATTTACATATGTTACCTTTATAAAGTATTTTTTTCAAATAAAAAAGTAGCGAATTTTTAATAAATACTAATAATACATATTAAAAGCTATTTTTACAACATAAATTAAGTAAAAATTATTGCACTGCAATAGATCTTTTAATACGTTCATAATAAATATTGCATATATAGGTATATTTGTTTTTTTGTTTTTATATTTTATTTTATGTAATATATTACAAAATTATTACAGGTAACATATAATATAACATTTTACATATTACAAAGAGAGGAATAGGCCCCCCAGATAAAATAGGCAAAAGCGTAGTCCACGTGTGGCTTCTTTCACAGCCGGTCGCTTACTGAATTAGATGCACTCGCCAACAACCGAATACTCCACCTTAATTATAAGGCCGTCTTCGCAGTGTAATGGTCAGTTCGCTGGGCTCCTGTACCTCCGGTCTCGGGTTCGATTCCCAGAAGGGGATCAAATAAATATAAGTGATTTTTTCACTTTTATATTTATTCAATATTACCCTGGACTGACTCTTAAGTATAAGTGGAAAAATGATTACCGTGTAAAATATCCATCGAATCTTATAAGTATCCACGTGAAAATAATATGATATAAATCTTTCGCTGAATTACTGACCTGTTTCCATAGGGGTTGATAGTGCAGTAGAGCAGTGGGGTAGGTTTCCCACCCCTATCTGATGTTGTCTGGTTCGCGTCGCTTCTGGATAATAAAATGTTTACGACATGGGGGCTGTCTGCAACCCTTCCCAACTCGTGTTTCGACACCCTAGCGGCTACTGGCAATACACGTAGATTATATTCTTCATACGTTATTTTTTACTCGCACTTAAATGTGGATGTTCGTAAAAAAAGTTTTCACTTTGAGATAAGTAGGTACTTACACTATGAAATAAAGCACAACTTTCAAATAAATCGTATAATTTTAACGTATACGAGTAGGTTCCTCCTTTTATATTACTAGTTATAAGGTTATATTATTAATAACTTTCAAGAACGTCATAAATCAAAAAACTTGATTTTTCAGGATAACGTTTTTAAAGTTTAAAAATATAATACATTGTATTAAATTAAATATCAAGCCACTTATTGAACTTTTTAATGAACTATAGATCTTTTTAGGTAAAACCTGAAAGTTTTTGCTCCATTTGAAAAATATTTAGAATATTAAAAAAAATTAACACTACCTTTTTTCGAAATGCAAAAACAACACTTTCTGCCCTGTTGCGGGTAAATACTAAGTTAAAAGTATGCCTCTTTTTCTGGGATAAAGTACATTTTCTGGGCATTCCGAAAACATGCACAACTGAAAATTGTCGATTTTTTATTTATGACGTTCTTGAAACGAGTGAGCGATATGTAATGCCTAACATATTTTTGTTTGTGTAATACGAAACATTTTATATGAAAGAAGATAGAAGTCCAAGCACACCATGAGTCACGTCCTGGCATTTGGCTGGCTTAATTGATTACTTACACCATTTAGCCCATTATGGCAAATCTATATTGAATATTTTTTTTACTTGAGTAAATGAAACAAAAAGTTTAAATGTATTGCTATCTCAGTTAGTTCATTATTCTCAAATAACGTCAGAGGTGTTAAGTTAACTGGCATTCGCTAGGATCGCTTCTCGTCGTAAACGGGTCTAAGTTTCCGTTTCTTAGTGAGTAGATCGATTGCACCAAAAGTGCACATTTCTACTTACCAGTTTAGTGCCACGATAAAATAAACAGCTGCATTTACAGGTTTTCTCATACTGAACAAAACAAGGTGCTAAACATTTTAGTAAGTAAGTCTGTAGTTTTTTTATGGGAAACCAAAATTCAACATAAAACCATTTCATTAATTGATTCTGCAGTCACTTTGTAGTCATGTCTATCCATTTTCAATTTAAATCGTACTCGGAAAATACCACTCACACTTCTCATGCTGAACAAAACGAGGTGCTAAACATTTAAGTAAGTCTGTAGTTTTTTTTTATGGGAAACCAAAATTAAACATAAAACCATTTCATTAATTGATTCTGCAATCAGTAATGTCTATCCATTTTAAATATAAATCTTACTTACAAAATACCACTCATACTTCTCATACTGAAAAAAATAAGGTTCTAACTACTAAACATTTTTGTAAATATTTTTTGTAAATATGTATAAGTCAGTAGTTTCGTATGTAAAACCATAATTCAACATAAAATCATTTGATTTACTTATTATCCAGTCAGTTTGTATTCCGTGAATCATCATATTATATTTTTTAATTATGCTAAATGTATCGAAACACGTGTTATAATAGAACAAAAAATAGAGGTATTTCTTAAGCAAAATTAAAATAAGAACTTTTCAGTTCGAATAAGTGGTACGATAACAAATGCAAAAGAGTACACAAATAATTAAAAATTCGATGAGAAATGAAAATATTGTTTTATATCGTAAAATATCGAATTTTGAGGCACAATCATTTCACGGGCCGTTTATAAATTAAGCATATTCGTGACCGCGTGCAGACATATGGTATGTAATGTATATACGACGCATACAGATGTAATGTACGAGTAAGGGTTATGTAAGGAGGGTATGCATGAAAATTGAGTGGGATATTATTTGAAAAAAAAATCGAAGTGACACATGGTTGTCTCAAAAACGACACGCTGGCTGTCTAGGGTTAACATTGTGTAATATTGTAATATAAAGTATGTATTCGGTATCACATAATATAAAATTGTGTCTGTAAACTTTTAAAAATAAATGATGATTTTATCATTGTGATTATACAGATTTTTTACATCAAATTGGACGTTTTACAAATCAAATTGGAAGTTTTACAAATCGAATTGGACGTAATATGTATTTTATAAAAAAAGTTAGAATTTATAAAAGTATATATTTAAAGTAGTACTCATGATTCAAAGTAGTACATATGCCTGACCTAACGACTAATGCACTTGTATCGGCTTAAGAATAAAAAATGTGGGCGGATATTCACACTGATGGTATATGTAGCACTAAAATTAATATTTTTCTTTACATTCTTAGTATTTTTATCTAATATGAATAATATTTATTAAACTCTAATTAGGTTTATAAAAAACAATATAACGTCCAATTAGATTTACAAGGCGTCCAAGTTGGTTTGTCGAAAATGTCCAATTGAAATTGAAAAATCTGAAATATGAATTGCATTACTTTTTTTTCGATTCTTTTTAGCAAATCAAATTAAAATATTTGATTCTGAAGGAACCTAGATAAAAAAACGGTAAACGCTTTGAATATATATCAGTTTTTACAAGTAACATATCTTAAAGTCGGGGAAAAGAGAAAAAAAAAGAGAACGCGGATGCGAACGAAAACCGGTGAAAGTTAATTTTCAACAACAAAAAAAATTATTCGCATCGCTGAAAGACGAATAAGTTTTAATAAATGTAGGTACGTAAGGCTACCGTAGATATACCGGTTTATCTGCGGATCTCGGCGGCTTTCTTGCTACAGTAACAGATCACTCGGTCGTTTAACAAGCCTCAACAAGCATCTTCCATGTTTGCCGTGCTGTCATTTTTTTGAATGATGGTGAACCGTCAATTATTGCTAAGGAATGCATGCTGAAAATGTAATATGATATTATTATATCCTTATGCAGGCGAATTGGATCATCGCTATCCGCAATAATGAAAGGGCGCGTTACAATGTACACTTTTTTTAGTGTTATATTACATAATTATTATGTTCGTATTCTTCTTCTTTTTATTTGGTGGCTTTTGACTTTCTCCCTTGAAATTTAAATGAGTGTGAGCGAGAGAGCAGTTCTGGAACTTCAGGTAAGCACGAGTGCGCAAGGTGTCGTGTCAAAAGAAGGAGGTTCGGAAGGATCACTATCAGTTTGTATAATAACGTGCCCGCTTCCATAGTGTAGGGGTTAGCGCGCTACGCCACTATCCTGGAGGTCCCGGGTTCAATTCCCAAGACGGTCAAAATATATACTTACTAGTGATTTTTTATTTATAAGTTTATTTAATATCACCATTGACTGGTACCAGAAGCGGAAGGCTAATCACCTTTCCTTCGTGCATTTAACGACCAAGATATATATACCACGCAGTGCCTTATGCACCATTGAACGTTTTTTTTTCAGACGACGAATATTGTATCTCTTAATATTTTTTCTCTCCGGAACACCACACCATTCGTTCCATTGAAAAAAATTAAATATTAAAAACTGATTCCAGGTCTTATTTGCTTTCACGGTAAAAGAAAATGAAGCACATGTTATGTTTATGTTAGAATCCCCTAAACGATCTTTTGAATCCGGAAATGTATGTTTTTTTTTTAAATCTTAAGTCTACCATGATTGAACAGGTTTATTTTTTCGTTTTTATTTTATGATACATTTAAATATGCAAAAAAATCCCTTATTGATCATGATAAAATTATGCGCTTTTTAAATTATTTATCTTTCAAAGGTATTTTTATTTGAAAAAAGCTTTATGATGTGAAAAAAAATATAGATTAAATCACACAGACTTAATTTCCACATTAATTTTCCTTATATTGATTTATTTTTCGATAAATTTACAATATTTTTGAAACTACTATTATACTTGTTTTCTCTTACGTTTTATGCGGTTTGTCGACAGAAACCCTTATAATACTTATATATTTTACAGACTTTAGTATAAAAGTATCCCTGTGGTCAAAGTTTGTTCTACGAAAAACTTTCCTCCGCATCGATAAGATAGATTAAGATTACACATACTCGTACATAAAATTTCCTTATCAGAAGTAAACAGTGCAGACAAATAAGTTTTGAACTATTTTTTGAAAGATTTAGCTAAGATGGAACCGTAGTTTTTCCTATTAATAAAATGTTACCATCTCCTACTCTTAAATATTTTTTAGATTCATGTATCTATGCTGCGTAGTTTAAGCAGTGCATAATATGGTAGAGTAGACACTGTTGTTTACCCATACGAAACGTGAGTAAATTAGTGTAGACACTGTTTTTTATCCCTATATGTAATGCACGCGCCTTATAATTCGTATAAATGTACATAGTTACAAAATAAAAGTACCTCCACCTTTCTTCATGCCATGGTAAAATGCTCCAAGTCAGCGGTTCGTGGGGTTATTTCGATAGAACTATACAAAACCGAATCACGCGGTTTGCGGTGAAATTTCAGAAGCCAAGGAAGCGAATGATGGGCTATTTTGATCCACGGTCCAAATCTTCCGTAGAAACAATAAACCTTCTCGCACGGAATACCACGGTGGCTAATCCAGAATTGTGTACACCGACGGACTGCATTTTCCTTAGTAGCTCGGTGCATTTCCTACTGCACCTTGCGTTTAAATGTCTTGATTTAACTCCCCCTGCCCGGAGTCCGAGCTTACTGCGCTTTCTACACGTTGCACTAACTATAAAATGCTACTAAAACTGCATGTCTCGTAGGTCTTTTATATTTTTGCATTAAAACTCTTCGGAAGAATAGAAGCTTCGAAAGAATTCACTGCATTTTAAGCAATCACTTTGCAGTATAGATTAAAGAGAGAAATAGTAGGTAATATCTATGGAATAGTTTAATTTTTTAGTTAATTTAAAGATATAATATTGAATAATATTTCGGGACAAATAACTATTTTAATATATCAATATAGGTGAAGCCTTTCATAGGTTGATTTGAGTAACCACTTTATGTGTAACATATGGTAAATACACATGTAACATTCACCATTCTACCCATGACTAGCAACTGCACCATTCAAACTTATATTTATGTTTCAATTTATACTATCTTGCACATGGTACTTCTTAGGTATGATCTATGGTTGAATTTTGTGAGATTTTTATTTTAATTTAAGTTTTACTTAGTAAATTTCAATATTTCAATTAATGAAAACATTTGTTTTATTTACAGAGACTTTCAAGAAATGTATGTTTGGATATACGATTTAGATATCCTCAAAATATTATATTTTTTTTTTTACTTAAGTAATTATTATTCTTACGTTAGTTTTATATCACTTATGTTTGGAATTTGATTACACTCGTGATATTATTAAAAATAATTTTATTTTAACAGTCTTCACTAAGATTTTCGCCAGGTTAACTGATCTGTTTTTACGACCAATAAAAAGCATTTTAAATATTTTTTGATGATATTTCAAGAAATAAATTTGAAATTTTCAGGACTTTAAGGACCTCATTCGACTGAATATCGAGACGTCGAGACGCAAATATTGCTGACACATCCCTAAGTATCGAGACTAATGGCAACCTTACATGTCTTATCAAAAAAACTTTGATCGTAACATTCTGAAAAACTTTGATTTTGTAGCATAACACTTCCATTCTTCCATTTCTTCATGTGTAAACTTAGAAAGGGGATTCGCGAACAAGTAAGGTTAAGATTCAAACTAAGTCATACTTGTCTTATCCACCCAACTTCGCTTATTTGAAGGGAGATTGAACACGATGTAATTATGTGTTACATCTGTCCAAATGAAATACGTAATTAAATTCTCAATCAGGTATATTACTAAGCGAAGACTATATACTATTCATTCCTTATTTTTGTTTACTGTATATGTTTTTTTTAATATTCATATTTTAACATGTTACAGTAGTGGACACATGACACGAAGTTACCCCTATTCTTTTTTAAAAATAATTATTAGTTACCTTAGAAAATTATCTTTGCCTATTATGTACAATAATTTAAAGCATATTTAGTTAATGTCTTAAAAATGACAGTGGATGTGTAAAGTTCATAATAAATAATAATGAATGAGGTTGATCCCTAAAAACAATATAAAAGATACAAGAATACAATACCAGACATGTAAAAAAAAATGAAATGAAATGAAATGAAGACATAATGTATTCAATATCAATGAAGATTTGTCACAAAGTTCATTTTTTGTCTTATTAGTCTTATCATATTTATCTACATAAGACACCAATAAATCCGATTGATATTTAAGTCCTATTGCCTCATCAATTTTTGTCAACTGTATACCTTGTTTTGCACGTTCTGAAATACCCTACACTGCAGCGCGAGTGGTATTTTTGGTCAGGGATACTTACCACATCGGGAAGGGCTAATAACACATAATGTAGCAGGTTTTTGGGAGAGGCTGATGAAGTGATCTAACCTCATTATAAAACTGATTGTAGAGTATAGGGGATGAACATGTGGCAGAATAGGAATTCACTGTTGCGATTGACAGTGAGCTGATCTTCTTACATCATTTCTACAATATTATTTATTTATGAATTATTAATTACGCGACCATATGTTTTTACCACCGACTCCGTAGTGTAATGGTCAGCACGCTCGGCTACCATACTGGAGATCCTAGGTTCAATTCCCAGGGGGAGGTCAAATAAATATAAGCGCCTTTTTTCACTCTAATACTTATTCAATATTTTCCTGAACTGGTACCTGAAGCGGAAGGCTGATTACCTTTCCAAGATGTGTTGACGATCGGAATAACTCTGCGTTTATATGATGCAGTGCCCTATGCACCATCGAGATCAGATGAGGGTTAGAATATATGTTTTCACAGTTTATCTCATTTAATTTTTTATAAATTTTTTCGTTCTTTTTATAATATTAAATCATTTATAAACAAATTACTAAGGACTGTATCCACCGCTGCGGATTTTTTATTATTTTAATAAATATCTTTATTTATTGATTTTTAAATATTTTTTGGATTTTTTTTTTATTGTACTATATTATCGGAAAACAACAAAACATGGTGATAACGAATAGTATTGTATCAATTAATAGATAAATTATAGTTTTAATTGGTCTCATAAATGACGCAGTTAAAAGTTGTTATTAATTATTGATATTGCAAACTGCTATTATTATAAATGGAGTACTTGTCATTCAATGTAAATAACTGAAATATGTACAGGGTGGGAAAAATTCTTACGAAAAAAAAATATTTTAATTTTTTTTAAATTTATCAATTCAGATGGTGAATGCGGAAACACCGGACGAGGGGTGAAAATGATTATGATACAACTTATAATAACCCATAAAAACGCATACAACATATTTAACGCACACATGTTTGCGTATGATAAATTATGACCTATAATTAACCAATAATTATTGAATAAAATTGTTCCAAAGTTGAAAATTTAGGTCAGATCGAGTTTCCGGTGCAAATATAATTCCTTTCTGCATATTTTAATGAACCAATAACATTTTTCACAAAAAAATTGCACAAATTAATTTTTAGCTACTACGAAATAATCCTTGTTATATTTAACATGTCCGCAGAAGTAATGTAGTGGAAAGCACGTTTAGATACTGTGCTGGGAATAACGGGTTCGATTCCCCACAGTAAAAATAAATAAAAATACGTTTTCACTAGAATGCTAACTTACATTCTCACCTTTTAATTTTCTTGTTTTATTAATTTGTTTCGAATAAGTGTTTTTTTAAACATATGTTTAATTAATTAGTTCGGCAGTCACTTTGCGGTAAAATCTATTCAATATTTATTTAATTTTTTTTTTAAACACCACTTTTTCTTAAAATCTATTATGACACGTGTTTCGATGCATTCCGCATAATTGTCAGATCTAGATCATGGAAACTTTGACAGTGCATCCGAAACTCAATAACTAAGACCATTAGAACCACAGCAGGATGGATACAGTCCCCGATGTACACCCAGTGGACGGATCACTAAGACAACCCTGAATTTCTGCCTTCTATACTTTTTATCTTTTATATGTACTCGTATATATCACTGTGTATGTGTGTATACATTTATATATCATTTCATTTTTATGTTGATATACTGTTATTACTTTCAATGATGTATCATTTATTATTTTATTTATTTTTTGTCGAGTATTAAATAATGTATATACATGCAGCCTTGCACTCTTTGCCTCAGTATTTGGAATAAACATAAATAAATAAATAAATTACTTCGATACGATGGATCATTGAGTGTGGATAAAGATTTTAATATGAAAATTGCTTACAACGCAAATTATTAAAACAAAACTCTTTTAAATATCGCTGTTTTGAAAATGCACTATATATGATCAATACACAATTTACAAAACGCATGGCTAATAACAGTGGAGTTTAATCTCTTCCTTTTACATCTTCCATGGTAGTCAAACTGCCATCTGTTATGACGTATCCTGTATCCCATAACACCGTGAATGTAATCTCTAGCCTTAAAGTATGGGTAGTAAAACAAAGCGTTGGAACCGAAATGACTCATAAAAGCTCAAGACTTGAGCTTCCTTGTGATTCTCCTCTGCGCGACCTACCTTCATAATACAAGATATTCTACTAACACAATTAAAAGATTTCATGTACAAAAATGTATGTATCTAATTTTTTAATTCCTTAGCAAAAATCCCCCTTTCAGATAATAATGATTGGTTGAAATTAATTTTTTTACAAGCGATTTAGCGTTTAAAATTTTCTAAAATCAGTACTTTATTGTCTCTAAAAAAAATACCCATCAAAAGTCTTTGTGTGAAACACGAGCGTTTTTTTAAACGGATTTATAATACGGTATTTATAATACTAAGTAAAACATTTTTTTATATGAGCCACCGCTCATATACGAGTTATTTATTCATAATTTTACCATTCTGTATTATAACATTCTATATTATTTATCCACCTCCATAGTGTAATGGTCAGCACGCTCGGCTACCGAACTGGAGGTCCCGGGTTCGATTCCCAGGGGGGGTCAAATAGACAAAGACAAATAAACATTTTTCTTCCTTCTTCTAATCCTTTTTATCCCAATTATGGATAAAGCTTTATATTAAATCAACGAAGACATGGACAATGACAGTGTTAACTGTAAGATTAAATAATCGAGAATACTAGTTTTAATTATTTGATATTAAAGTGAATAAATCACCAAAATTTATTATAATCCCTCAAAAAAATATGGACACAGGTGATAACACCATTTTATGTTAATTAATGCAGTGATATTTTGTAAACATAAATTTCTGAAAAATCTCTATTGTACACAGTTTAAATGGCAAGAATTAAAAATGTGTTTGAGAACGTCTAACTCTCACTGTTTTGCACTGGAAGAAGTGCATTCACGTCATCGTTCCTCTATCGAAGGCACGCAAGCTGCATTTATTAGCTACGTAAACGTAAAGTTTATCAGAGCAATTTATGAACCGATTAATTTGGCCTAGTAAATATCTCATTTTTAAGGATTAATATAATAAAATCGATTTATTATTTATATCAGTAAAATATATTATATACATATAATTATGTTATTTATTGATTCGGCATTAACTTGGTGGAATGACATGATTATTTTATTAAAATTAAACACTTGAATATACCACTTTAATGAGTTTTATTTTATTTACGACTAGTTTCGTAAATGAAATAAAACTCATTAAAGTTAACTATTATTGACTATTACCCTCTCATATCCAACCTGCGTATTATACGAGTAACAACTTGGGTCAAAGTATTGGAAACTCAAAATCAAAAGTAAACATATTAGATAGAAGCGGTATTTATGAAATTTGTTGCGGTGACTGTGATAAAAAATATATTGGTCAAACTCTCATTTGACTCTCATGCATTTAAATTATGACACTCTTACAAATATAGGTCAAGTCTTGAATAATTTAGAAAATTTAGAAAAACGTAAAAATTTTAATTCAGATAAAACATTAATTAATAATTTATTGTTTCAAAATACGTCACCATTATTATCAATGTTTCCTTTTACAAAAAATCTTGTTCCTTAACCCCCCTCCCTATATTTATTAACCTTTATATAAACCTAAATATATTTTTGTTCGTTAGTTTTAATTTGTACCAGAATATGAAAACATCTGTCGTTTTCGAAACTAGTCGTCAATAAAATAAAACTCATTAAAGTGGTTTATTCATGTGTTTATAATTATGTATTATTCGATTAATAAATGGCTTTTGATAGGACAAATTAATAAGCTGTGACTATTAATATTTTTTATGTGTTTTTTAAAAATATCTTCAGATTATGTCTGCACCTTAGCGTGATGGTTAGCGTGTCAAGCTACCGTGCTGAAGGTCCGTGGTTGGATTCCCAGGGGGGTCGGAATATGTTGAAGTGATTTATCACCGTAATATTTATTTAATATTATTACCTTGGACGGAAACATAAAGCGCAGGATTGACCATCTTGTCTTTATGTAACGATCAAGATAACACTGTATAAGAAGTCTGTGAATTCATTATATCTACATATTTATCACGATTTTAAATTAATTTTCTCTAAAATAACTACGATGGGAGAATGCTGACTTTGTTTCTATACTCTACATTTATAGGAGGGATTACTGTACTTAATAAATTTATAAATTCATTGGTTTTATGCATTTTAATTTAAAACATATTTCACAAAATATCAATACATATCATATGTGCTTTAGATAAAAGATGTTTCATGTTTGTAAGTACTACATTTGTACTAGTTTATCTCTTCAAAAGTCTGACGTAATAGGATTCAAGGATTCACATTCGCATCTAAATTGCTATATTGGCATTCGTAACGTCCCTTATCCAGATAATTAAAATGCAAGCAAATATTTAAAACAAGTGAATATTAAACGGGTAGCCCATCAGCTTGCTTTTATACGTAGAGATAAAATGATAGGGGTTTGAAAATACCGCTTGAAATATCGATTACAGTGTTTTTAACGATGCACATTCAAAATTGTACTATTTATTTATTGTTTATTTTTTATTTTGCAGTCACCCAGTGAAAGGATGTTTCTGCTAATTTCAAGTCTTCTTTTTGTTTACAAACCAAATAATAATAATAATTATAATGATAGCATGCTATATTATTTTATTCTATATATCGATACATGTATAAATTATGAAAAATCAATTTCCCCTTTCTTGGAAAAAAGATAAACACCCATATAAACATATATTATTAATCAACAAAAAAAAAAACACTCTAACCACACATTGTTTTCTTTGTGTAATACCAATAAAAAAAACTCATTTGTGATAATTATTCCATCATCAGGTCATTAAAATTAAAATAAAATTATTACGATTTGACATTTGTATAAAAAAAATAAAAAAAGATAAAGACGACAAATTAAACAATGGATGGTAAGGAGAGTGTCTTATTACCATACCACAAAGTTATTATTGCTTTGAACATACAAAATATATATTTATCATTTTATCACATAACTTTATATAAAAAATATATAAAAAAATAAAATTACTTTTTCATTATTGATTCGGCGGTCGCTTTGAAGTATTATGTTTTTATTTTTTATTTACAATTTACTAGGTAAATACCAATATTGTTTAAGAAGTAGTGATAATTACCAAGTAACATGTAAATATTTTGTCATACTTTTATCTGATCTTCACTTTATCTTAAAATTATTACTAATTTTTCAAAAAACACATTTTTTTCAATATAAAATCTACACCATGATCATTTCCTTAAAAACCAATACTAAGATTTTTAAAATTTCCAAAAGCTAGTATATTCGACATCAAAAAATACCGGGATTCCGGTTTCTCAATACCGGTCTAGCGATCCCTAAATGCGTCCCTTGGATCTGTAAAGTATTATTAAACTTGAAGCACATACATAAGTATAACGTGCGTACTTGTACGTATAACTGGTTATGCTGCAACAAAGTTGCATTGAAGAGTGAATTAATTCAACTTTATCTTTCACCTGTCGGTTAGTGAGAAAAAATTGCACTTATTCTCGCGATGCATTTATTGAAGTAAATACGAGTGAACAATAACGCGATAGTAAGAATATTACGTCAATTTATTTCGCGATGAACACTTTAAAAGACAATTCTCATTCAGTATTTTATTGATCTTGAACATATCACCGATTTCGTTTGTGTTACAATCGACAATACAGCAGTTTTGGGCTCTACAAACCGCACACCGCAACTGAGGACTAAAGTTTCTTTGATATTCCTCATATACGTAGAAATAGTTCTCGCTAACAATCAAGAAAAGCTTAACAAAAGAGCTTTCACTGATTAGTAGCTTTGACATCTATCATGCGACAATGATGAGGATATAGTTCAAGGGTGTAGAACAAAGCACATATATCAATCTCGAAACGAACATCAATTTTAAGGAATTAATTTATATTTTCTTGAATGCTTTTCGCAGACACTTTGTGGCACATTATATAAACTTTATAAAATAAAACAGCTTTGTTTTAACCACTTTTTATTGGTACACTTAATCCAACGGTTGAATAAAGTGTACCAATAAAAATTGGTTAAAAGAAAGTTGTTTTATTTTATAAAATTAATTTATATATATGGATAATATTTAATGATAATTTTCAAAGCTCCCTTTCATGAAGTACAACTTCAATGGCTTTTTGCAGCGATTTAATTAGGGAAAAGAATATTAAAGGAATGATTTGGTAAACAATGCGTTTTATGTTCAAACTAACAAATCATCTCACTCACGCCATCGGTTCTGCAACAGCGGAGACACGCTTCCCAAATTTGGTGCGCGGGCTGCATGTTGGTAAGATCACTTTACCCATATGTGTATACATATCATATACCTTCATACGTATCAAGTACTTTTTTAGATATTTTTTGGGTTAATCAATTTTGAAAACTACCGTTTAAGAAATATTTTGAATATTTATGACTTACAACATTTTGAGTGTGTCCAAATACTTGTTCACAAAATCTGGATTATCTCCAGTCACAGGAGTTATTTTCATATTATTTTTTGACATCTCATCAAAGATAAAGAAGAATAATATGGAAGTCTGGGTATTTACGGGGCTGACGACCGTCATAGGCTGGTTTAAGTAATCACTTTACACACGTGTAACATTCACCAATTTCAATGAAGTTTTAGTGATTCAAGAATAATGTTTAAAAAATGGTTCATATATATAACAACAAAAACTTTATATCGTAAAGCCGGCAAAATAAATATTGCAAGCAAAACTGCCTCTTAATACTCTCCTCCCTACTGCAAAAACCTGATACGAGTACAAATTTTAAATACATTAAATAAAACTTATGAACCAATTGCAGGTATATGAATTCATCCATAAATTTTATTTAAGTACTTTATTAAAAACATTTAACATAATATTTTTATATCGGTGGATTGGTAGGATTTATCAAAATTTGTGAGATAAATTGCATAAAGATGGTCATACATATTGGATGTCGCAATATAAGACACGTGTTTGATACAGGGGTGTCGAACTTCAGCAAATCGTGGTAAATTGGATAACAAACGGCGTGATAATTTTCAGCGTTTATATGATTTTAAATTTTATAAAATTAAAACAACTTTGTTTTAACCACTTTTTATTGGTACACTTTATCCAACCGGTTTCGACAAGAACCTTGTCATCATCAGGGTTTATTTAAGAAATTCTAAAACATTTAAATATTCATAGTTAATGAGTATTTACATATTTTAGAATTAAGTACATAAAACCTGATGATCACAAGGTTCTTTTCAAAACCGGTTGGATAAAGTGTACCAATAAAAAGTGGTTAAAACAAAGTTGTTTCATTTTATAAAGTTTATAAAATGTACCACAAAGTATCTGCGAAAAACATTCAAGAAATATATGATTTTAGCTCGGTTTAAACAATAATTATTTTGTTATTGATTAAATGACAATTTTCGTATTTTACTACCTAACTGTAAATTTAAAAAGGCATTAATTTTAAAATCGGTAAGTAGTTTCAGGTTTGATTTGTGATTTATACCAGGAACTTTTACTTATGTATATGCAAAATAGTAAGAGCAATAAATATCGTACGTCATCTTGTCGGCATTTTGTCGTTTAGTACCGAAAATAAATTACTCATGTATTGTGTTACTTAGTACCTACTTATTCATAATAATACATGGAAATGATTTATACGGATACGTTATAATAATTCTCCTTGGTCTAAAGCTGGGGATACACTCGTGGTGGGCTGTTTGCTTGATTATTTTAAATCTAAAAGTTCTTCAGAAGAGAATATAAAAGTGAAATACAATATAGGTTTTAATGTGGGTATTTTAAAATCATTTTGAAATACTCTGGTGTTCATATTGACTTTTTTGAGCAGCAAATATTTATTATCTATAACTATATATTTTTCAATTTTCGTTTGTATAAAATCTTAAATCCCTTTATGTGTTTAAATTCGCGTTTTTCAACTATGTTTTATAAAATCGAGAGTTTTACTAATAATTTTTCACTCAAGAATTATATAAAATAAAAAGTCGACCAAAACAGAACATGGTCAGCGGTGCTGCATAAGACGCAACTACATTTAACTCTTGGACGTTAGGTGGTTTTGAAAAAACTGTTATGTAAATAAAAAAAATTAATATAAAAAACGCATTAAATTAAAAAAGTTATTTGCCAAATCCTTTGAAATTTTGAAACAATGTTGTATTCAAATACGCGCGTGTTTTAACATATATCACAGGTATTTATTTATTTCATAAACAGCTTTTTGATGGCATGGCAACGCCATCTGTTGAACGTAACAGCAACACACGCAATACTAAACATTGATCATGGCGGTCAGCGTGTTTCTTGATAGCTGCCAAAATATATCCGCAAGCATACTTATTTTTTTCTTTTCAACCTAATCAGACTCCACAGCTTCTAAAAGTAATAAATATTAACAAGTTTCTTTACGTTACTTGAATTACCGATATCGAGCCAAAAAATTACCTATTTGCACCACAAAAATCAATCTGTTAAGTGCGTGCTTCCTCTTTCTGCATTTAAAGATTATTTCTATGTTTGTTCTCGTTTTATCAGGTGCAAAAAAACATTAGCGCGTCATTGTTTGACAAACCGTATAACCTCCCCTCCGGGCAGGGCAACTTTTTTACTTTCGGGGATACATTCAATTTAGTACATTTGTAAACAAATTTGAAATAATTAAAAAAAATGATATACGGATGAGTTAGTATGTTAGATTAACAGCTTTGATAAAAAAGGTTAAAATTACATGACTTTACGTAGCTTTTGTATCTACTGTATGTTTATAATTCATATCGTGGATTCTTCGCCTTGAGATAAAACGCGGATACAAGTGCACATTAAATTGCAGTGAATAAATTATAAACTACAGTTTGCATTAATTTCCTTAACCCTTTATTAGGCTTTAGTAAACTTTGAAATATTTTATTTATTGTTCCAGCATTCACTTTATGGTAAGACACTATAAAATTGTTAATGAGAACACTCGTTTTTTACCACTTGATAATTTTAAGAAAATTTAGAAATCTAAAAAAACTTAAATTATATTAATAATCTAATAATCTAATAAATAGGTACCTACTATATTATTTCAAAATTCGTCACCATTGCTATCCATTTTCCCTTTATTCTCAAACTACTTGAATGCTTATCTCAGCCGTGCAATCGTTATTTTTTTCACCATTTGAAAATCCATCATACATATTTTGGCGCGCGTGTGTCTGAGAGATCGCACTCCGATTGCATATTTGTATAATACTGTTATCTTAAATATCAACTTAACACATAAATGTATCGCACTACTGACCTTGAATTCTTGATCATGACAAGTTTTCCTCGGTCTTCCTCTTGCCCTATTAAGAAGTACGTCGTTAAAAATGTTTCCCTAACTCACTCGAATAACGTTCCCTTCAGATGTCTTCATTTTCAATTCTGTCATGCATCGATTTTTCCATACGTTCGTCTGGGTCACATTTCAACGGCATTCAGTCTGCTTTATCATTATTTTGGAAATATCATGTGTAAATTCAATACGTGGATGTTGTCAGCTGTCCCTAACACTCGATTACTTCCTGTCAGATTAGCTTTCATGGATATGCTTTTAATAGCAATCTCTGTATTCAAAGGACGATTTGTTATATGTATGTATTTTGTTGTGATCAAGATTTGATTGTTAAGTCAAGAAAAATTGGTGTATTTAATAGATTAAAATTCAAATATTCAAGAGATTAGTCTAGAAATTGCATTTTAATAAATTTAAGTTTTGTACTGACATTTATTTGTAGAATTACATTTTGTAAAATAAAACAATAGATATGTATTTTTTATTATAACCGGACTACCGACATTACCGAATTGGTGTCTGATGACGTCAGTTATCCATTCACTGGCGAATTAAAATATGTAGAAGTGCAAATTAAACTAAATACTTATCGTATTATTATACGATGAATTAAGTTTTCAGCAGTAAATAATAAATAACCTTTTACAATAAAATAAAATTTACATTATTAGCAAACAATTAGACATTATCGATTATTTCACTAATTGATTTGGCAGTCACTTTGTGACAAAATGTATCCATTTTTAATTAATGTATTACTAAGTAAATACCATCTTTTCTTAAAATCTACTGTGACAGGAATGCATCAAAACAAGTGTCACAGTAGATTTTAAGAAAAAGTGATATTTACTGAGTAATACATTAAATAAAAATTATAGATCTTTTTACTAGGTTTGGTAAAAACATGAATTTTAATCAGATTTAGTAATATTTTATTGATAAATAACGAGTAACATTCAATTCCACTTATTTTTTGACATCTCATCAAAGATGAAGAAGAATATGGAAGTCTGGGCATTTACGGGGTTGACGACCGTCAAAGGCTGGTTTAAGTGATCACTTTACACACGTGTAACATTTACCAATTCTACCCATTATTGACAACCACACTAATCAAGTTATTCTTCATCTTTTACGAGATGTCAAAAAATTAAATGAAAAAACCCCTATGATTGGAAATAATCCAGATTTGTGAACAAGTATTTGGACACACTCAAAACGTTGTTCAAATTCTACGTCTCTTTTGAGCATACTGTTCGTGTAGGGATTAAATTGGTTTTACAAATTTTATGTACCTACTGAATTTTAAATATAATTTATTGGTTCCAGTATTTTATAATTTTTTTATTAAAATTTATAATATAATATAATAGGACTTTTGTTGGATTACTCAAAATTACCCACAATTTCCGGTTTTACAAATAAATTTATTAATACAGTGTAACAACAGTTTATTTACCAAGCTACAACGGTCGAGTGTACATTTATATGTTTGCGGATATGTGTATATTACACAAACAATAAAAGCCTTTTTCCACAATATGGTTAGCGCTTCAAATATATAATTACTTTTGGGGATATGGTTGATAAATAAACTACATTAAATATTTAATTTCACGAAGTTAAACATTACAAATCAGTGCACAAAACATAAAATAGTAAATCAAACCGTTTTTTCAAATATTTTTACGATACTTTATTCCAGTGGCCTCTCAGTATAGAGAAGGAAATCTTCCTAGACAATTGAATACAGGCAGGGATTCAACTCCCTGCCCAAGTATCCACCATTATTTCTGATCTTAATTCTAGAATCGCGGTCACAATCTCTAAAAGGATAAAGCTAAATGCGTTTAAAATGTTTTTATTTTTTATTTTTTTTATTGTTTTTATTATTTTGTTTGCAAACAAAAAAAAAAGACTTGATAATGGCAGAAACAACATAACGTGAATACGTTATGTTGTTTCTGGTATTATTCTACGTATTCGCTAGGCAATGCAGAAAAAAAACAACATTTAGGAGTTTTTAAATCAATTTTTTGAAAATCATATTTTTTAAATCATATTTTCATACGGTGTACGGAGTGCGTGGAAGTTTTCGGTAAGGGAAGGGTAATTAACTATGAGTATTTTAATGTTTTAGAATTTAGTACATAAACCCTGATGATGGCTAGGTTCTTGTCAAAACCGGTTGGATAAAGTGTAACAATAAAAAAGTGGTTAAAACAAAGTTATTTTATTTTATATAGTTTTTCAAATGTGCCACAAAGTATCTGCGAAAAACATTCAAGAAAAGAAACCATTTGCCTTTTAACTGGCAAATTATAAAAAAATATCAATTTATTTAATTTTTTATAATTTTTGCTTTATTGTTTTCATTTATTTTTTTGTCGAAATCGCCTCGAAGCGTTTAGTTTATTTCGCTTATTTATAGGTTTTGGGGAAAAAAAGACTGGCATTTTCATTTTTTTCACTAAATAAATTTTAATGAAAATTCAGGATTTTCACTCTCAAATTTCACATACAGGATTTGTTTATAATGATTCACATACAGGGTTTGTTTATAATGCTGAATCCACCGAAACACGAATCACAATAGATTAAAAAAACGTAGTATTTACCAAGTAAAATTTACGTTAAAAAATGGATTGATATTACTGTAAAGAAAAACCGAATTAAGAGGTTCTATTTTTTGCGCACTTGACTAGTCTTGCATACGTACTAGATCTTGATAGACTTGGGACGATCAGTTCAACCAGAACCTAAAATCTGGTGGTGTTAAAAGTCTACATAATCGGAGGGCATGTATGACTAGGTGTATGGATGTGAAAGAAGCGAGAAGTGTATATCAGGATAGAATATTGTGGCGTTCCGTCCGCTCTGCCTACCCCTGCCGGGAAACGGCGAGTTACTACTACTACTAGTAGTAGTAGTATAATTTAGTTTACAGTATCTAATGGCTCATTATATCTTGAGTTTATTTTTTTAAGGGTAAATATTTCAATTAATTGGTAGTATTCCTTGAATGTTTTTCGCAGATACTTTGTGGCACACTTAATAAAACTTTATAAAATAGGTTGTCATCTGGAGTTGACGTATTTGCTGCGTAATGCTCAATAAAAGCAACATTTAGGAGTTTTTTCCCTTTTTAAAATCGTATTTTTAAATCACATTTTCATATGGTGTACGGAGTGCGTGGAAGTTTTTGGTATCGTAAGGGAATGGTTATCAACTATTACATAACTATGAGTATTTCAATGTTTTAGAATGTAGTACATAAACCCTGATGATGACAAGGTTCTTGTCGAAACCAGTTGGATAAAGTATACCAATAAAAAGTGGTTAAAACAAAGTTGTTTTATTTTATAAAGTTCAATTGGTAGTATTTTAAAGAACGAAATCCATAACGCTTCTATAAATTGGTAAATGGAAAATAAAATCAATTGCGCCAGATTTTTTAGTACACTCTGTAATTAATGGGAGTACTTTAGACACTCAGGCCAGGAAAGTTTAAACAATGTCAGTCACTCATTGTTAATGCGGTCATAATGTTTTATAGTCTTCGCAATTATAATTTTGCATAATTATGAACTGGGTTACGCCTCTTCCGTGAGCTTCAAACAACATGGAACGGACACAACAAGACGGGGTGACTAGTTCAAACCGACAAACACCTCTCGTGCAAAAAGTAATCAGAAAAAGAATGATATCTTAATATCGGAGCGTCTATGTTTACGTATCTTTATTTTGATGGATTGGCTGGCTGAACACTGTAGAGATAGATGGAATAAATGGACAATAAATTGACTAACTTGGTTCTAAAGTATGAAATAATACTTGGTTAAAATATTTTTTGATATTTCAACATATATGAAGAAGGTACAAGAAGGTCTGGGCATTTACGGGGCTAACGACCGTCATAGGCTGGTTTAAGTGATCACTTTACACACGTATAACATTCATCAATGCTACCCATGATTGACAGCCACACTACTCAAAATTTAAAAAAAGACTCCTAATTGGAGATAATCCAGATTTGTGAAAGGATTTGGACACACTCAAAATGTTGTAATATTTAGTTGATCATAATACTAGAGCATAGATTACCAAACTTTTTTCTTTAAACGTCAATATTTTTCACCCCCAATATTTTAAAATTGTATCACTAATTAGGATAAAAGTAAATATTAAGCGAATCTATGCGTATTGTTTTTTTTTATATTCACCAATATATTGATGTAACATTTGCATTCATATGTTTACACAAAAAAAGTTTGAATGTAAAATAATTAAGAAATAATTTATAATTTTTTTTTAAATTTAATTAATATTACAATTAAATCGGAATGTTGTTCACCTATGATCAGTTGGAGTACGCTATATTCTTTACAAATTTCTCCATTGAAGGCGTCATCATCAACCAAACTTTTCAATCTATCAAATTAAAACTAGCATACGAAAGGAATCCGATAGTGAATATATATTTGTATATCTTTTAAAAATAATGCAATGTATATAAGTAGATGTTCAATAATGCGTATAAAGTGATCACTTAAGCCAGCCAAATGCTAAGTAATTTGCCCACGGATCTCAGACCTCCATCTTCTTCTGCATAAATCGACAGATACTCTATCACAAGTTGAGACAATCTAATAAAAATGTTGTGATATAATTCAGATGGGGGAAAAATAATGGCTTGAAGTCGAACGTAACGGTCTGACACGTAAACCATCAATTGATGATCACGATAAAAAAATGAACTACGTACTTTTAATAAGCAAAACGCGACAGAAATTGTAGCAAGCAGGTTGACTTATAAATATATTATCGATTGACATAACACCATAATTGCAACAACATTGTTGCAAGTTGCATGATGCCCGTGAAGGCATGCAGGTACAGTCATCAAAAGTGTGATATCAAAAGGAAAATATTATTTCTTGAATGTTTTTCGCAGATACTTTGTGGCACATTTTATAAACTTTATAAAATGAAATAACTTTGTTTTGACCACTTTTTTATTATAAGTACACTTTAACCAACCGGTTTTGACAAGAACCTTGTCATCGTCAGGGGTTATTTAATTGTAAAACATTAAAATACTCATAGTTAATTACATTCCCTTACCAAAAACTTCCACACACTCCGTACACCATATGAAAATATGATTTAAAAAATATGATTTAAAAGTGTGAATAAAAAACTCCTAAATGCTATTTTTATTGTGCATTAAACCGGTTGGTTAAAGTGTACTAATAATAAAAAAATTGGTTACAACAAAGTTGTTTAATTTTAAAAAGAAAATTTTTTTTTTTTTCAATTATTGAAAAATAGCCTATCTTTACCTCCTTCCCTAATCACCTTTCTTTTACATGCCTTATCATCATCAATTTGTAATTTTCATAAATATTTAAAAAGCAGTTGCTTCATTAATACAGCAATAAATTGTAACTTTATCTTCAAGCACCATCTACCCTCTGATTGCAAACAGCTATCTACATATATAAGGTATCAAACGTTTTGACCAATATCACTAGTTTTTGGTTGTTTGGAAAATATTGCTTCTTAGCAATAAGCCCGCCAATGTCCTATTTTTCTGTACACAAAGTTAGAATAAATAAATAATTGCACCAGTGATCAATAAGAATTTATACCATTAATTCTATTTTCAACATTTTGAGTGTGTCCAAATACTTGTTCACAAAATCTGGATTATCTCCAATTACAGGAGTTATTTTCATATTATTTTTTGACATCTCATCAAAGATGAAGAAGAATACGGAAGTATGGGCATTTACGGGGCTGACGACCGTCATAGGCTGGTTTAAGTGATCACTTTACACACGTGTAACATTCACCAATTCTACCCATTATTGACAACCACACTACTCAAATTCTTTGAGTAGTGTGGTTGTCAATAAAATGTTGTAAATAAATTATCTGGTCAAATTATAAGCTTAATAATAAAAATGAAAATGGTATTTTCTGGCGTTTCTCATGTGTGTGATTATAATCCAGGAATCGGATCTCACATACTAATATAAGAGTTTCTGCTTAATAAAAAAAGCTTCTTTACATCTCACCAATAGATGTCTCTAGTGAAGTTCTAGTGATCCAAGAACAAGGTTTCTACATTGGTTCAAATATATAGAACTTCTAAGAATTTGAGTAGTGTGGTTGTCAATAATGGGTAGAATTGATGAATGTTACACGTGTGTAAAGTGATCACTTAAACCAGCCTATGACGGTCGTAAGCCCCGTAAATGCCCAGACTTCCATATTCTTCTTCATCTTTGATGAGATGTCAAAAAATAATAATTCTATTTTCAACACATATTACTTATAGAATGTAGAAAAACCAAAAAGGCAGCGTGGAGCAGGAACAGTATTTAATAATTTCCATATTTTAACAAAGATGAAGAAGAATATAAAAGTATTAGTATTTACAGGGTTTATAACCTGACATAAGCTGATTAAGTTCATATCATGTATAAATTGTAACAAAACACATAGGGCGGCTTGGTGGGTACCCGAAAAACATCATAATTATTTGCATACATGAATATTTGTATGCATATGGATTCATTTAAAAAAAACTTGTATAATACCACTAAATGAGTAATTTTTTAAAATAAATAAATAAGATAGATAAATAAGTAGATAAAAACATCTGTACATTTCGAAACTATTCGTGTGTAATGAAAGTTTTTTTTTAATTTCAACATGTCATTCTACAAAGTTAATGTTGAATCAATAAAAAATATGTGTTTGGATGTATATATTTTTTAACAAATAAATGAGTTTCTGAAAAAAGAAATGTAATTTTTAATGAATACGAGTACATCGGTGTCATATTATTCTTAATAAAACGTGCCGTTTGTTTTAAGGTGTTTTGTCTTTAATTCAATGCAATTTTCTTGAAGTTCAACACGAATACAATGAAGCTAATAGCCAGTGACTGTAATAGCCGCCTGTGAATAAATAATGAGGGAAATCTCGTAAATATGTGTAAACTGTAAACGATTTCAAAAGAAATACGTACTTTTGCACGCCATAAAACGTACTTGTACGCTTTTAATGCATATTCATGTCGAGAGTGACTTCAGTATTGATTTGTCTCCATCCTCCAGAAATATCGCTAATGGGAAAACTCTACAATACGCACAAAAGGGATTCATTCCTACTTTGGGCATATTGCCAGGAAGAACGAGTCACGGGATGCTGGCAACGGGAACAAGGGGAGGATAGTATCGTACAAGATGGACTGACCAAATAATTGTGTTAACGGTATACTCATTTAACGCCGTCTTTAACTTGAAAAAAGACGAGGAGAAATGGAGGCGAATTGTATATTTATTGCGGGATATCTTTGAAACTACGATCTGAGCACTGAGGAAGATAATTTAAACATTGAGCAAAAAGAAGGGATACAGTGATGCTACACAGCCACGCATTTATTTCGTTTGATGCGCTGTGTGACGGTGAAGCTAGCTGTACTGAATGAAATACATCTCTGCTCTACTGACAACTATCTCCAATTTCAGATTAGGTTGTTCTGTCACCCAGTCGGTAGAACCAACCTGATAATGGTAATGCAGATCGGAAGGGCAGCATCCCTGCTCAACGGTATCTCCTTACATGTCGACCTCTTCCATAGGGAGACTTCAAGAAAATACTCATCCTCTACTAGTAAAATTCTCGGTTATGTCACAAGCTCATAATAATTATGTTTATTTATGTGTTTGGCTGTGTCGGGTTGTGATCCCTTGGTTAGTGTCTTGAGTCAGAGTTTATGGGTTCGAGCACATTCTACCACAATTTCATACATATTTTTAACTATGAGCCACTTAGGCTCACACAAATTCAACTGTTTTTGTAAATAATAAAAACAAAAATATTTTTCTTTAAAAAAAAGAAGCAATTCATGTAAAATAATGTGCATAAAAAAACAGTAAATAAATGAATATGATGAAAAAAAATATGTTGATATATCGATAAATTTTTATTATACAATTTACATCAAACTATTATAAAACAAGAAACTCAATTCAAAGAGTATGAGTGAATCTTTGTAATGGCGATGTAACAAAAAAACATTTTATTACAATATTTTTTCTTATCTCGATCTAGACTCCATTAATACAATGCAGTACGCCATGTACCATTAGTGCGTGTAAGGGATAGAAGAAAATATTTTATAATTTATTTATTGATGTTAAGAAATGTCGTTTTAAGTTCTAAAATTATTTCAAATTTTACATTGCCCTTGGGGTGATATATTTCACTAGCGCTATGTGAATTTTCCAATAAATATATCAATGACGGGAAAATTGGTACGATTCTCATCTATTTATTGATTTATCGTTTAATTTGTAGAACTCTATAATTTATATTTTAAATATTAATGGTTGTTCAAAGTTGTTTATTTTAATTTAAAAAAAAACACAATTATTAAAAATATATATTAACATTTCACCATATAGTAACTAACAAGAATTTTTATTTTTTAATTCTATTTTTAAAACAAATAAAATATACAACTTTGTAGCCCTCAAATATCAGTATTAGATATTTACAATACAATTTTCATTTTGTATTCAAATATATTATATAGGAGTGTATAGTTTGTTGAAATTCAATAAACATAAAACAACAAAACACCAGATTTTATTTTGAGCAAGAAACAATTTCAGATACGCTTTTATTTTGATTTTTTAATTTATTACATTCCCCATTTTCGGCTTATACAGGTAAGTTTGACATATTTGTTTTAAAACAGTCTTGATGAATATTTCAGGAAACACAAATAAGCGATCGATAATCTGATTTCGTAAATCTTTACCGGGTAACATGCAACCTTAATTGCATATTGCACTCAAATCCCGAAAATTAATGCTTCAAAGCACGTTACACGTATGTATATGTACCGACCTATATACTCGTATGTTCCTTGTTAGTTACACATGGACTCTACATGTGTAATGTGTATGGTGTCTGCATACAATATTAGGTATGAACCTACGTAGTGAAGTCCTGCCTAAATTTGAAAATGTGCCACGTCCAAATTTGAGAAAAAAGGAATTTATCACATTAATTTTTTGATATCTCATCAAAGATGAAGAATAATATGGAAGTCTGGGCATTTACGGGGCTGACGATCGTCAAAGGCTAGTTTAAGTGATCAATTCACCAATTCTACCCATTATTGACAACCACACTGCTCAAATTCTTGTTCAAAGTGTTAAAGTTCTATATATAAACCAATTTTGGAACAAGGTTGTTGAATCACTAAAACTATACTAGAGACATTTATTAGTGAGATGAAAAGAAGCTTTTTATTGAGCAGAAACTCTTTTATTAGTATGTAAGGCCCGAATCCTGGATCATAATCACATCAATCAAACGCCAAAAGGCGTTTCTCATAAAAATTGAGGAACATATTTTTGAATTTTACAACAACAACAACAAAAACTGGACAGTGAAATGAACAACTCTTCGAGGACAAGGGATAAGAAGAAAAATAAGTAGGCATAGAAACGAGAAAAAATCAAGGTCATTACTGGAAGGTAAACATTAATTAAAAAACTATAAACAATGATTCTTTAGAGTACAACACCGAAAAAATGGAGCCTAATGTAAAAAACGAAATGTTCAACATTTTAGGTATTTTCAAATCCTTGTTCACAAATCTGGGTTTCTCCCCTTAGGAGTTATTTTCTCAAATCAACCATAGATACTGCCGCGAACTCAAAAACGAAGTAACATAAGATTTATGATATACTGTCTGAATGAGTTTGTGGTTGAGTTGAGGTTTATGAGCAGTGTGGTTGTCAATCACGGTTAGAATGGTCGATGATAAAAGTGATTACTTAACTTGCCTTTGATAGGTCGTTAGCTCTGTAAATACTAAGATTTCCATCATCGCTATCATCTATGCTAAAATTTCAAAAAATGTAGGTAATAAACGATCTTATCTCTTTTTATATTTTTTTATATTTTTTAATAACTTTGGACTTGACTCCTTTTCGATCTGTAGTTACGATTTGCGCCGTACTGTAATGTATACAGTGACCATGACCTTACGTAAAGCAGGCGTAAATACCTACCACATCTGTTTGTATTGCAGTGCCGAGTGTGTGCGAGTGGAATATTTCCTATACGTATTGTCTACTGTCGGTGGTGTGAGACCGTATTGACCCTTTGCGACCTTGTGTACATTCATATTCAAATAAATTCTCGTACATTTGAGGCTTGCGGTAGCGTAGAATAGCGCCAAAATCTTGATATACGAGGGAAGTCGTGAGTCTGTTTCCTATCCAGCCGGATAAAAGATATACCGAAGTTTCTCACTGGAATATCTGTTTCTGAATACTTTAGATATTTTTATGCATACAAAAAAACAGTCTTTAAAAAGGTGCAAAAAACATGATTTTTTAAAAAACATGTGAGGACACATGAATCCTATTTACAATGTGTATTCACCACGTGACTATGTCATCCCACAAGAGAGACAACTATGAGGGACAAGAAAGTGGAAAATGAATTACGAATGATGATTACACAAACCAAGAAAAAAATTGTTTTAAAAACAAAGAAAAATTTTTTTTAAAGTAAGTAATCAGAGCTTCAACAATTTTTTGTGGATAATGTAATAAGTAATGTAGAGTTATTTTTCGTGAATTGCATAGTGATTCGCTTGCTTTGCTGTTGAATATGACGTCTAGGGTTTGATCACCAATTGGGCAACATAACGAGAGTTTATTAATAATAAAATACAATAATTCTAATCCCATCTTACATATTTACTTTTTATACTATTCATTTATTCAATAATACCTACATATTCGCTCCTTATGAGGAGCATATGAAGTCCATACACTTGTAATTTCATAAAAACCACAAAACACGAAATTAAATAATCACAATCATGATAAAAATCAATTATATAACTAAAAAAAAATTAGCAATAAACAATACATGAGTCCCTCTCCAAGCACAAAATCTTAGTCTCTTTATTGGAGAGAACAGCGTTACCAATTTTTAGATTATTAAATGTAGAAATGTCTAGCAAATTAATCAAATATAAAGTAACTTCATAAAATAAAAATAATAATTAATAATAATTATTATTTATTTATGTATTTTATTCCCGGTACGCGATCATGAAGGGGTTAAAGTAGAATAATGTATATAGCGAATGCATTGTACACTTGAATCTATAATACAACGAGGGTGAATCAAAATTTTAACTCCATAAGAAAATTTGGAAGCCTAAGGTGAAAAAAGTACTGATTAAAATATTGTCAAGAAAAAAATCAATGTTTATCGTTATAATGACGAGATTATGTGAAATTTTCGGAATAAAACTTTAGAACCCATTAAGAAAAAACTTGGAAAATCCATATCTGAAGTAGAAAAAAAATTAAAATGTTTTAATCGTGTAAATTTGTAAAAACACTCACTTCAAAATAAGGAGGTCCAAAAGATAAAAGGGGCCAAATATGAAGGGGGGCTAAAATAGGTGGAGGGCCAAAAGAAAAGGGGGCCAAAATGGGTAGGGTACGAATAAACAAGGATAACTCTCATCTTATATCTTTATTTTAAAAATAAACATATATTTTTAAAACATTGCCTGATATCACATGATTGATGACCAGTAATTAAATAAAACTAATTCTCCTATTTCAACCACTTTTATTTTTGGTACTTTATTTCTAACCTGTTTCGACAGCCAGCTTGTCATCTTTAAGGATGGATATGTACCTGAAGATGACAAGGTGCTTGTCTAAACCGGTTGGCAAAAAGGTACCAAAAATAAAAGCGGCTAAATTCAGTTTTATTTTACTTTTACAACTCGATTTATTAAGTTCTTTGTTTTCTTCAAAAATGCCCCTAGAAAGAACCCAATCAATATTTCATAAATAAACGCAAATTTAGTCTAAAATAAACCTTCTCATCGCCCGCCTATACTACCGTTCAGCCTGTATATGGGCACAAACTAGCAAGGCTTCTAATAGCTTGTGCAATGTGGCATCGGTGTATCAGATACTCGTATATTGTATCAGAGTGGGGTGACCACCGATGACGCGCAGGACGTCCTAGTGAACAAACTAATGAATGTCATTGATACGTATTCAATGAAAAACCTGAAACAATTGTCACCTTTTTTAATAATTTGTCGTTTTTTATTCATGTAAGGAAATGTACCACATTTTGAGTGTAAATACTTGTTCACAAATCTGGATTATTACCAATCATAGGAGTTATTTTTCATATTATTTTATGACATCTCATCAATAGATGTCTCTAGTGAAGTTCTAGTGATTCAAGAACAGTGTTTCGAAATTGGTTCATACACATAATCGTTTATAGAACTTCCAAGAATTTGAGTATTAAGGATGTCAATAATGGGTAGAATTGGTGAATGTTACACGTGTGTAAAGTGATCACTTAAAAAAGCCTATGACAGACGTCAGCCCTGTAAATGCCCAGGGTTCCATGTTCTTCTTCATCTTTCGTGAGATTTTAAAAAAATTATAAAAAAATGTACTTTATTTATTTTTAATTTAAAAACTGTTAAACCGATAAAACAGAGTGCGATAGAGAAAAATATAGATAGCGACGTCACTTAAGTTTTTCGAGAAGCACTTGACAACTTAAAGTGTCTTTTCTTTGTTTTACAAAGCAACACGAGTATTTAACTTATATCGTGTACTCAAAACATGAGAATTAAAGTAAAATATCAATATAAATGTGTGACAAAATTTCTGAACGTGTAGCTTACGAAGAGATATTGTTACTTACGGTATAAATCTGAATATTTATAAAAACAAGATAAATAAATAAATGAAAAATAATAAAATAAAATAAATTATTAAATGTGGTTATATATAGATCAAAGAGTCCTCATTTCGTTCTTAAAATCCGTTGGTGAAAGCAAATACAGCCAAATATGTTTTTTTTTTAAATAGTAACAAAAAAGTTTTATCCGCCTGCGTAGTGAAATTAATGGATAGGTTAGGTTAGTTAAGTAACCGGAGACTTATTGTTACGATTAAACTAACTAACCATCAAACTGCTGCCCCTCAGGGGTAGGCAATGAGAATAGAACGCCAAACCACTTTCGTCTTTGCAAACAATCTTTGTATCTTCTTAATCCATGCATACATACCCGCCGATAATTCCGACTTTTGATACGATCACTTTCGACTTCTTGACATACTTGAACGTGTCAAGTTTTTCACTTACTTCCTCTGTTCCTATTTCCAACTACATTCTCTTCATAAATTCGTTTTGCTATTCTTTCTTCACTTATTCGATTCACATGTCCAAACCATCTCACTACACCTTTCTTAATTGTATTGATAATGATTATCCTCACCCTTGCATTCTTTCTTTATTTCTACGTTCGAACATCCACCATACACCGTTTAGCTGAATAGTCGTCTGAGGGATCGCATTTTAACTGTAATCAGTCAATATTCTTTTTTTTACCAACCCATGCTTATATTATTTTTTGACATCTCAACATACATGATGAAGAATGTGGAGGGTTGGACATTTACGGGGCTTACGGGCTGGTTTAAGTGATCACTGACATACGTGTAACATTCACCAATTCTACCCGTGATTTACAACCATACTACTCAAACTCTTGGAACTTGAAATGCATAAATATACACATTTTTTTTATTTATGCAAATGTCAAATCGCAATAATTTTATATTAATTTTAATGACCTGATGATGGAATGATTTTCCAAAACCAGTAGTCACAAATAAGTGTTTGAAAAAATTGGTATTACACAAAGTTAACAATGGACAGGAAAGAAAGTGTTTCAAAACATAGTGCTTGAATTCACTAAAATTTCACTAGAGACATCTATGGTGAGATAAAGAAGCTTTTTACTGAGCAGAAACGCTTTCATATTATTCTTCATCTATGTTGAAATTATACGAAAAATGACTCCTAATTGGAAATAATACAGATTTGTGAACAAGTATTCGGACACACTCAAAATATTGTAACTCCATGCTCGACTTCCGTAGGTACATTAGAGATAAAAAAAAATCTGGCCTTAAGTATTGTTTATTAACACACAATCTGAGGGCGGATTTGCGCTCATAATAGAGATCAACTTCCCTGACAAGAAGTGATAACATTTAACCATACTGTATACATCGATATAAAATAAAAAGATGCCGCAAAAGTCATGCGTAAAAATAATTTACACGCAATTTACGATGAGTCGAGTGAAAAGGTAAAATTACCCTTCCCGCCGAACACCACCAGTCGAGTGAAACGGTAAAATTACCCTTCCCTTCCCTTCCCTTCCTTATATAAAAATAAAATAAAACCCTTACCGCACCCCAATGGTGCATAGGGCACTGCGTCATATAAACGCAGTGTTATCTCGATCGTTTACACATGAAGGAAAGGTGATCAGCCCTCCACTTCAGGTACCAGTCCAGTGTAATATTGAATAAATATTAATGTGAAAAAATCCCTTATATTTATTAAACCCCCCTGGGAATCGAACCCGGGACCTCCAGAACGGTAGCCGAGCATGCTGACCATTACACTACGGAGGCGAACAAAAATCCCGCAGATAGTGTTAATTAAACTGTATTTGATTTTGAATGTATCACACCCATTCCATGGTGTTTTTATGTCTCAGGTAAGGTGAGATATTTTATAAAATATTTTAATCCAGTTCTTACTACCATTGACAACAGATAATCAGTATTCCGAACCCTTGCCCGCTTCCAATAAGGACGAGTAATTTGTTTTAAATAACCCTAGGGATAATATCCTGCCGCCAAGATTGATGAACTTTAACAAACAGTTCCTTTTAAGGATCGCGCACGATTGTAAATATATCCTATCAATTTATCGTGCCAATTTCATTTCGATAACTGATTACGTAAATTAATAATGCAATACGTACTTCGATGTTGTGGAAGGAAATCATCTCAGAATTCTCAAACTAATTATTTTGATTAGTTTGAGAATTGGTTCTGATTACACAGTTAAAAAATAAATCATTACTTCTACCACTACTACTGATCTTTATCCGAACCTATTGGCGCATAGGGTACTGCATAAATTTATGCGATGTGAATGAATTAGATCGTGTATTATATGAAGGCTAGGTCCTTAAGTCCTGCGCTTCAATCAGTGAATCAACAGTGAAATTAAACTTCTTTTTTATTATTAATAAATACTTGAAAGTGTTCAGGTTAGGAGTCGTAACAATCGGCAAGTATGTATGAGGAGATGTATGAACGTGGAAGAGGCGAAGAATGTTTGCAAAGACAGAGTGGTGTGGCGTTCTATTATCTCTGGCTACCCCTGCGGGGAAGCGGCGTGATGGTTAGTTAGTTAGCTAGTTTTTTTTATTATTAACTGGAGAAGAGTCATTGTTTCGACGAGGGTCACACCTCTCAGTAATGAGGAATTGAATGATGGGGAAGAAGATTATTAAGTATTTATTTTACTTCATATTTATTTTGACCACCCTGGGAATCGAACCTGGAACCTTCAGCATAGTAGCCAAAAGTAACAAGTCTGGCTACCAACAAAATAAATAGTTAATAAATAAATATAACAAATAAAAAACTGACAAGAAAATGCAAATTCGTAATACCTATTTATTGAGATAGTTTATATTGTAAAACCCTTTACGGTGCTGAATTTTTAAGGGCTGTATGTAAAATATATATATATATATATATATATATATATATATATATATATATATATATATATATATATATATATATATATATATATATATATATATATATATATATATATATATATATATATATATATATATATATATATATATATATATATATATATATATATATATATATATATATATATATATATATATATATATATATATATATATATATATATATATATATATATATATATATATATATATATATATATATATATATATATATATATATATATATATATATATATATATATATATATATATATATATATATATATATATATATATATATATATATATATATATATAGCCCGTAAAAGTTCAGAGGTGATCAATAGAGCTGATAATTTGTCTACAGCTCTCGTCCGTACTTGGAAGGATAGAAAAGAACTGACGGCTGACAGAAGAGCCTAGATTCAGTTTAAGGACTCTATATGATCCATATGATATGGATAATGAATAAATGAATAAATATTTTTTAATGTAAATAAAAATGGGGACATACGTAAGTCCCAAGATCAATTTATGAACTTCAAAACAAATATTTTTACATTTTTTTTTATTTTATGCAGAAATTATGTAACTAATATTGAGGTATCTATTTTTATTGAATAGTTTGTCAAACGAATTTACAATGTTACTATTGAACTCATGAGACGAAAAAAATATTTCCAACATAGACAGATACGTAAACGTTTTAACGATAATTTAAAGTACATCTTAATGTCATTTGAACAAGTTACGGATGTAGCCCTAGTTAGCTGGGCCACTCTGGTTCCACGTCTGGCGGCCGTCGGTGGATAAAAACTTTAAAGTCAAATAAACCAAAGCTTCATGTAAAAAAACAACGCTACCATGCACTACCCTGTCAAGTAAAAGCTAAGTAAAGTGAAACAAGTTCGTCCAAAGAAAGGGTCCGAAAGTGCAAGGACCTACAACCTGAGGACGACGAGAGCTGACTACAACAGTCTACAAGAGGATGAGTTGGGATGGAGCCAGAAAGAAGAAAATTGTCAGTTGAACAAGTTTTATAATAAACAACATGTTCTAGTGGTTAAGATTATGAAAGATGTATGCATTTATTTAAAAATAATTTAAAAAATTACTAAATAAAAAACAATGTAATAAACGTAAAACATCTAACCCTTTCATGTATAAAAAAAAATGTTTATGATTTGGATTTACATACATTAAAAACATATCGCATTTGCTGGAATTATTTAAGCAATTCACAATTCGCTTTTTGTAATACTAGTAAATATTTATTAAAGCAAGGCACATTGCTAATTTTATAAAATCGCATGCAAATAAAACTAATAATTCACAAATTAACGCAGTTATCGTATATATTCCTGTAAAACTATAATAATCTGTGTCTTCTTTTAAATGATTTAAATGAAAATCTTAATTCTGTCTGACTTAGTACGAGGACCCTTGTCAAAAAGTGCAATAAAAAAATGTACATTGTGCAAAATAAAATAAATATATGCTCGAACTACATTTTATTTTATCATTTTAATATATTTTATGAAATCATGAAATGAAAATGATTAATTAATTTTTAAAAAGGCTAAAAACGAATTAAAAATCTTAATGATACTTATTTTCCACGTAGTAAATGTCGATGAAACGTAAGATATAAATTAAATCTCCAAAGCAATGTTAACGAAAATATACATTGGACGATTAAAAGAGGAATATTAATTCGAGAAATGATTTGAGAATAATCTCTAAAATATTTAAAAAATCATCTCATTAATTTATGATAAGGATTATCGATACTATTAATTTTTGAACTATTTTTAACCATTTTATCACACCTTTCTTAAGAAAGGTGTGTTGAAATGGTTTGGGCATGTGACTCGAATGAGTGAAGAAAGAATAGTCAAACAAATTTATCACGCGAATGTAGGAGCAGAGGAAGACCTATGAAAACTTGACATGACCAATAAAACTGGTCAGGTCAGGAGTCTGAATAATCAACGGGTGTGTATGAGGAGATGCATGAATGTGTTTGCAATGAGAGATTGGTGTGGCATTCTATTCTCTCTGCATACCCCTGCAGAAAGCAACGCGATGGTTAGTTATTTAGCTGGTCATTTGTTGTTTTCTCTTTATATGTATTAAAAATTGAATATTAAAAATATATTTAACGATTACTTTAAGTTTGCATTTCGCTCAATCCTTTCAAGAACGTCATAAATCAAAAATCGTCGATTTTCAGTTGTGCATGTTTTCGGAAAGCCCAGAAAATGTACCATATCCCATCAAAAGCGGCATATTTTTAACTTAATATTTACCAGCTACAGGGCAGAAAGTGTTGTTTTTGTATTTTAAACAAAGGGTTTGTATTGTTTGATTATTTTTTAAAATAAACTAAATATTTTTCAAACGGAGAAAAACCTTTCAGGTTTTACCTAAAAAGATGTGTTGCACAGTAAAAAGTTCAATAAGTGGCTTGATATTTATTTTTAATACATTGTATTATATTTTTAAACTTTAAAAACGATCTCCTGAAAAATCAAGTTATTTGATTCATGACGTTGTTGAAAGGAGTGAGCAATTTATGTTCTAATATAAGGATCGAAGATGGTAAAGGGTTAATGTCAGCTTTTTGAAAAATATGATTTGTTTGGAGACAGTACAGGAGATAGCAGTCGAATGGTCAGGAAGTGCAGTGGCTTCGGTCTGATAACAATAGTTTAGCCTTGACACTATTTTACGAGTATCCATGAAAATGGAAAAACTTTATATCTTCAAACCACACCACACGACATCCGCAAATTCACGACGCTTGCAAAACTTGTCTATGATAACTTTATTTCTTAGTGAAGAAAAGTGAAGAATTTAAGTAGCTGCTTTTCAGTGAAAATGGAAAACATCACTTTAAATTAAAAACATACAATTTTTTACATTTTGACGTCTCAAAACAGATGAAAAAACATCTTAAAACAGGTGAGAAAAGAATAAAACAAATTTATGAGGCGAATATAATTGGAAAAAGGAGCAGGGGAAGACCGAGAAAAACATGGCACGATCAGGTATGCCAAATACTTAAAAGCGGTCAGGTTAGGAGTCGTAATAATCGGCGGGTATGTATGAGGAGATGCATGAACGTGGAAGAGGCGAAGAATGTTTGCGTAGACAGAGTGGTGTGGCGTTCTATTTTCTCTGCCTACCCCTTCGGGGAAGCGGCGTGATGGTTAATTAGTTAGTTAAAACAGATGAAAAATAATACGAAAGTCTGGATATTTACAGGGCTTATAACCTGTCATAGATTGGTTTAGTCATCACTTTATTACGTGTGAAATTCACAATTCTACCCATGATTGACAACTGCACTGTTCAAAATTTGGGAATTATTTATTTTGATTTTATTTAATTGATCGGCGGTCACTTTGTAGTAATAACTATTCATGTCAAAATCTCAAAAAACATTTTTTTAAATTAAATGATTTTTTCATCATAAGAAAAGCATTGAAATCTTCGTAAATATTGTAGGTTACGTTCAATATTTTTTACACGCGTTTTTTTTTTTTTTTTTAAATGATGCGGAATGCATCGAAACACGTGTCATAATAGGATTTTTAAAAATATTGGTATTTACTAAGTAAAACTTAAGTAAAAAATAAAATGCTATATCCTTTTTTGATCTCGAAAATCGCCATATCTATCATGGATTACAACTCTATAAAATAAATTATCCATTTGAGAACTTGACTACCATGTTTTGAGTCAACAACGCCACGTTTGATCGCAGTTAATACCTAAGGATATTTTCGCGGCTCTTAAATCATTTGTCGATCCTTCGAGCTCGGTAATAGTAGCGGGAGATCCTTTAAGCGCAGATAACTGGACCTAAGTAATGGGTATCAGAAACCGCGTCAATGGATCCTGAAATGATTTATTGCGGACCAAAGATTATCAAACTGTGAGTGTAACAATAACAAACAATCTAAAGATGATATTAAAATTGAAGCCAATTAAATATAATGGAACCTCTATATAATGAATCTCAATGACTCTTTTGAGAATTCGGTTTATCGAGTAATTATTTTTTGTTGTATTGGTGTTTATATGTCAAAAAATCCGATATATAGAGGTTCACTCTCTTATTTATTGTAAATTGATTTTCATTAACTTTGTGGAATAACGTGATGAATTAAATAAAATAAGATGATAAGACACTTGTATAAGATCACTTTTTTTAGTTAATTTTTTTTAGTTACATAAAGAGATACAAATGTTTATATTTTTATCTGTTGATGAGAACATCTATAGATTTCGAAACTAGTTCTGTTTATATGAATAAACTAAAACATAGATATACTAATTTCAAAGTAGAAAAGGTAATGAACTAATATTATATTATTTTGTAACATATCATCAAAGATGAAGAAGAATATGGAAGTCTGGGCATTTACGGGGCTGACGACCGTCATAGGCTGGTTTAAGTGATCACTTTACACACGTGTAACATTCACCAATTCTACCCATTATTGACAACCACACTACTCAAATTCTTGGAAGTTCTATGAATATGAACCAATTTAGAAACCTTGTTCTTGTATCACTAGAACTTCACTAGAGACATCTATTGGTGAGATGTAAAGAAGCTTTATTAAGCAGAAACTCTTATTTTAGTATGTGAGGTCCAAATCCTGGACTATAATCACACACATGAGAAACGCCAGAAAATACGATTTTCATTTTTATTATTTAGCTTATAATTCTTCTTCATCTTTGATGAGATGTTAAAAAATAATATGAAAATAACTCCTGTAATTGGAAATAATCAAGATTTTGTGAACAAGTATTTGGACACACTCAAATGTTGTAACTAATATTATAATTTTTTACTGTAAAACGCATTTTAAGAAACTGGGCTTTTTCATAGTTTTTTTTCTCAACCAATATTTTCAATTTTACAGATAAACGATGAGTTTGTTTACTTGTATGTATTAAAATAAGACTGCATCGATGCGATGCATAGCCCTGGTACATACTAGTGCGGATAAGGATTTTAAGAATATTAAAGTTTGAAATCACTCAGTTATAATAATAAATAAGTTTTCGAATTGAAATTGACGTATGGAGGATTTCAATCCCTAGTTTATTTTACCTCAATTATTATGTACCACGTTTTTCGTTACTTCTGTAGAATAAAGCGATCGTCAGTTTATTATTTTTCGACGGTCATTACTGGTGATAGATGCAATCATTTTCATTTTTACTGTCTCAAATTGCGTCGTATAAAATATTTTGTTATATCGTTAAGTTGTATGTGTGGTACGAGGTATAATGACGATTTTCTGCCATCGTAAAAGTAAGTTCCGTTTATATTTAGCGTAGCGTTCGCTCGAAATAATTGCATACCCGACTCGAACAATTCTGGTTTATAACGAAACGAATTCATGTTATAAAATAATATAAAGTCCGAGAAAGAAAATGTTTTTTTTTCAAACTTTAGCTTACCAGTGCAGCTTACCGCATTAGACTACCATGCTGGGAGTCTTAGGATCGATTCCAAGGGGATTTTAAATAAATAAAAGTGTTTTTTTACTCTGGTATTTAACATTGATATTGGTATCGTAATCTGGGGTTTTAAAGACACTTGGAAATTCTAGAAGCTGGGTGGGTACCCTTTAAGATGGCTCATCCTGTTTTTTCTGTAGGGGTGTATTCCTTCCCTTAGCAAGGAGATGGCGTGTGACAGAGTGACTTGAAGACGTCTCTTGTTGGCTTTATGCTCCACTTAGCGAAGACTATTTAATCCTTTTAGTGACTTTAAGTCTGTTTTCGTTAAGCCGTAACATTTTTAATTTTTTGTGTAAATATTCCAAAGATATTATGAAGACTTACCAAGTATATCCTGCGTGGTATTATTTTTTTTTAATTAAGCATTTTTAAAAAAATTACCGCTTCACGAGCATTAAGAAATGAAATATGTCCTATCTATTTTCTTAATTTCCATTTAACCACACTTAGGAAATGAAAATTAATGAAAATCATCTCAATTATATTTCATTAACTATAGATATATTTAAAATTTAATGTTAAAATATCATATTTATTCATATCGTAAATATTCATAATTTAAAAAAATATATAATTTGACTGATATTTTCATATAATTTTATGTACGAGTAAAAACGATTTGAAGGTATGATTTAAAATATTACGTTTCGATTCCTTTCAATGACTTATAGTCACCATCGCAACTCTTTGTTTATTGGCGGTATTTTCAAAGGAGATCATGAAATTCTTTGATGTTATTTTTTTCGCGATACTTATCATTCTGAATACCATCATTTACTTGTCGTTAAACCAAAATATTTCACAATTTATAAAAATAAAACAAATGGGAAATCGACGAAGAACTCCCATATCAAGAAACCCGAGTATCCTTCAGCCATAGATTCCCAAACTTATTTGACCCGAAGCCTATTTTTCGACGTCAATATTTTTCATCGCCCCCCATTGGAAAAGTATATCTCTATTTGTACAACAATACTTAGCATTTAGCGTATCTATGTTCTGCTTTATGTTCAACAATATATTAATAAATAATTTTAAAGTGACTTTATAAGGAATAAAAGAAATTGAAATATTTGTGTACAAAAAAAAACATTAATATTTCCCTCATAAAAAGGGAATATTGATGTCTGGTCATTTTCGTAGCTTACAGCCTGTAATAGTCATATTTATTTTAATTGAAAAATCAAACACAGATTTTTTGAGTCTACTAAGTTGTATTTTATTGTAAAAAACTAACAATAAATTAATTGTTTCGCCTAGTTATGGCATTTTCAAACGAATATGTAACAATATTCAATATATTTTATGTGTTTTTTTACAATTAAATACAACTTATTACACTCCAAAAATCTGTTATTGATTTAACAATTGATACATAAATTAAAATGGAGTTTACAAATTAAACGCCAAATCAATAAATAATGTCATATTTATGTATGCATATATTTAATATAAATAATAAAACCCTTATCCGCACCCCAATGGTGCATAGAGCACTGTATCATATAAACGCAGTGTTATCTTGATCGTTTACACATGAAGGAAAGGTGATCAGCCCTCCGCTTCAGGTACCAGTCCATGGTAATATTGAATAAATATTACGGTGAAAAAATCACTTATATTTATTTTACTCCCCTTGGGAATCGAACCCGGGACCTCCAGAACGGTAGCCGAGCGTGCTGACCATTACACTACGGAGGCGGACGACGATATCTATGTGGTTTTCTTATTTAAGTACCCACATCTAAAAAGAGGGTTAGTGCAGCTATTTTTATATACCGTTACACGGAATATATTTCAAGAAAAAAGTATTATAATTGATTTAAATATTTAATCTAAAAACCATTAAAAACATGTTATTTTATCAACAATTCTTATTGCTGATTTGGCTTCTCACATGTCCAGCGAATTTTCCCGAATCCAGAATTGCCCACCAAGATTTCTTAATCGCCCAGTTGTGAGCATTATTGCCCAGTTTGGGAACTCATGATCTACTCGATTAATACACGATTAATAAAATAATTATTGTCTAATCATAAAACGATCAAGTTTCTAAGAATTTAGGGTATAAATGATACAAATGTTCCCTTAATTTTAGGAAAAACGAGTAAAAACATCATTGTAAATGGGAAATTAACTACGGGAAGGGACCAATTTTCAAGGTCTTTTTACAGTGATTTTCAGAATCAAGGGAATCAGAAAATATTGATAATATAAATCTGATAATGATAAATGGATTGAGAATACGTTTTCTTATGCCTTTCGTATTTTTTTACGAAAGAAGAAAAACAATATCTACTCACATATGAAAGAATACCGCCAATATTGCATGTATGCTCAAAAATATGGAAATATGGTTTTCGTTAATGAGCAGAATGGTGAACGTTAAACAGCTGTATGAAGTGATCGCTTGAGCCAGCTAGACTTAAGACAGGTCGTAAGTCCTGGGATACTCAGATATCCACATTCTTTCGTTTAAAAACGATAAATGCCTTATCTCAAGTTGTCGTATTTTTAAACCTTTCAATTTAGGTAAAATCAAAACTTTGAAAAATAAAACACCGGTGAAAATAATAAATTATTTGATTTTGTTTTATGAGAATTGGTTACTAATATGTTAGTGGCATTTGAAGCAATATGAGTACAACATAAATTTGTAGGTATTTACATATGTATCATAAAATGCTATAACACATGTCTACATATGTCAGGAGCGTGCGTGTTTCATAAGACTGATTATTTGCAGCCTTCTATTTATTTATTTACAAATAATTACGAAAGAAACTTTTACAAACGTCACTCTCAATAAGGTTTCTCATAAACGCCTATCAAAACTGTCCGCGCTAATATAAATTATAATTATAGCAATAGAATCTAGCTTGCAAACCCACTTTTTGTGAACTTCGTTGTCTACAAGCCTCCACGGGAGATTACTAAGGTTTTAAAGTACGGAGGATGACTATATTGAATACAAAAGTAGTGCGAAATTTGCACATATCATTAAAATCCCAGGTGTTCTAAAAATTTTAGCAAACATATTAACGCAATTATGTTTTTTATAGGCTTTAAAAACAGCAAGTATAAAATATTCATGAACAGGTTAAAATAAACATTTTGAAAATAAATACTATTCAATTCTCCATTCATCTGTATATAATACCTGAAATAAAAAGCTAATCAAATATTACAACAGCTAATTTCATATTTTACTTACCAGGCGCTTCATTATCTTAATGATAACATAGTAAACGCATTTTTTTTATTTACAGGCTATCAAATGATAAACCGCAAATATAAAATATAAATGAACAAGTCGCTCACTCCTTTCAACAACGTCATATATCAAAAATCGTCAATTTTCAGTTGTGCATGTTTTTGGAATGCCCAGAAAATGTACTATATCCCAGCAAAAGTGGCATATTTATATCTTAATATTTACTCGCTACAGGGCAAAAATAGTAGTTATTGCATTTTGAAGAAAAGGCATTGTTTAATTATTTTTTTAAATATACTAAATATTTTAGAATGGAGAAAAAACATTCACGTTTTACCTAAAAAGATCTATTGCACAGTAAAAAGTTCAATAAGTGGCTTGATATTTATTTTTAATACATTGTATTATATTTTTAATCGTTAAAAACGATCTCTTGAAAAATCAAGTCTTTTGATATATGACGTTGTTGAAAAGAGTGAGCGAAGTTTGTAAACATTTTGAAAATGATAATTAATTCAATATCCTCTGGTCTGCTAATATCTGAAATAAAAACACAAATCAAACAATTAAAGCTGCTAATTATAATTTCACTTACCCAAGCACTGGTCCAGCGATGATCCTGAAGAGAGTTGTCTCCTGAACTCTCGTACCCTGTTAATTTTCGCCATCGCTTGACACTTTATTTTATACATATTTTTATTTTGCAAATTAGCGCATTTTCTACCGACACAATAACACAGCATCGCTTCCATTAAGAAATGGATACACTTGAAAAATTGCCGAACACTATTTATTTTTATTTTTATTTTTATTTTACCACTTTGGCAGCACTGACGATCTTTTTTACGAACACACTTTTTTGCAACATGCCCGTTTATTAGCACTTGTGCAGCTGCGTCAAACACACACTTGCACAATATATTATTGAGTATTATGTTGGGTTTGTATTACATTCATTCGTTTAATAATTTAATTTAAATAGTTTAAAATTAGGATTTTTATGTTGCTTTATACATTCAGTAATTTTCTTGTTTCAGTTGAAACCTAAACAAAGTTTTATTTTAACTTTAAACAAGGATACACAAATAATACTTTAAATTAATACTAAACGATAAGACACAACTTGAGAGCCGTCGTGAATTGATTAAAATCACTTTTATCTATTATTTTGTCTTGTCACTCGTCTACCCCATATAAAATTTCGTCCGTTTCATTTAATACGCCCCGTTGATTCTTAATCTATGGGACCAATAAAATAAAATAAAAAATTTAATTAATTTAATTCTTGCTCATAATAAAACGTGGTACCAATATTTTTTAACCAAATTAAAGTTTCATCGATGCATAAAAAGGTAAGAAAACATTATTGAAAACGTGCTGAATATATAAAAAACTAGTTTTATACATTTTAATGTATAAAACTTTTGTAACATCGCATCGTCCATTTTGTAACGAGATTGAATAAGGAAGTTATGTTATAATAAAAAAAAATAACTAGCATTCTTAAAAATCAAAAAAAAACATTTTTTTGGAAAGGTGTTTAGAACGTTAAATACATATTTGGAGTTAAAAAAATTACGAAAGTTTACGAGCCTTCCTGATACACATTATTTAAAAATGTATCAACTATAAATGGCTTCAACCATAGATGGCTCCAGAGAACTCACACATAATACGTCACGAGAATTATGATATTTAAAAGAAATGAGTTGCGTGACTGTCAATCATGTATACTTTGATTGGTTCGGCAGTTACTTTGTGGTAATATCTATCTATTTTTAATTCAAGTTTTACTTGGTAAGTTTTACCACCGCTTCAACGTCTAAAATTTAGACTCAGCTTCACATACAGAGTTTTAAAAAGATAATACGGAATCTATCAAAATACGTGTCACACTAGATTTAAGATAACTTTTATTAAAAATATATTTTAAGCACTTAAGATCAGAGTAAGAGGACAAAATAAGCTAAATCCTGATGCATAATTAAAATCCGAATTTATAAAACAATATTTATGAAAAATAAAAATACATATAATTCATATTTGAAGCACTAACTTTGTGATTTTACATTGCATAATTAAATTATAACTACGTTTTTAATTTACTATAAATTTATAGTGATTTTAAAACAAAGTTACATTTTAATTATAAAAATACATAGTTTGGCTAAAAGCATTTTGTTCGGTTCTAAAATAAAGGTACCATCGTTTTATCGTTATTTTGTTGAATAAATATATTTCCTCAATAAATTAAGTATATTTAAATGTATTTCAATAATAATAATATGAAAATATAACTTTTTAAATATTTTGTAACGGCTATGATGTTCGCTTAATTGATTGTTTGGAATGATGAGCAAAAAACATTTTATGAAACATGGTTATTGAAATGTATAAATATTACAATTATTGCGAAATGATGCTTCGACATATCCAAAAAGGTTTATAAAACATCATATTTAACTAATTTATAAAAAGCGCAAAAAAATTCTCAAAAAATATTTATAAATGGATGTAAATTGAGAAACCCTGATTTGGTTCGCTCTATATGCTCCCAAAATGTGAGGAAAATTCCCTCTTATAGAAACTGTTCAGGGTTTCTCAATTATTCGAATTAAAAAAAAACAATACCATGAACCCTTATCATCCTTATCAAGTTTAAATGCGTTTACCTCAAAAAAATTTTTTTCATTTTAATATATTTTTTTTTTTACTAATATATTTAATATTTATAGAACTATACTTTACCCACTATATTTAAAATTGAACTTAATTAAAAATCTTTCTGGATATGTCTCGAAAGTGATTTTACCTCCAAAATGGTTGTAGTGGACGTTATGTGTGAACTAGAAAATAAAAAAAATATATGTATAACAATGTCAGATAAAATAAAAGCTATGGCATGCAATAAAAAAAATAACGTGAAAAGAAGCCGCATAAATAAATAAAAAAACATTAAAAAAAGAAGCTTGAATACATTTACAAAAATGTACGCAAAGAAAAGACTGAAAGAGTCATGATTTTAAAACTGAATGAATCGTAAGTGGACCAAATCTAGCATATGTGACAAAAACTTTGGTCACACTAAAAATATAGTAAAATGTGTTAAGTCTCAAATCTAATATTATCAAATTAGAATAAAATGAGGATAAGATTTTTCTAATTCTCCTTAATTCTATTGTTACTATTTGAAATATCAATAAAACTTAAAATTGAATATTATTAATTTAAATGGTGCAATTTTGGTGAATAATATTCTGCAAGTATTATAATAAATTAAGGTTAAATTATTTATTCGCCGTTTAATTTGTAGAACTCCAAAATTAATTTTGTAAATTTTGAAATAAAACACCGATTTTTAAGGTCTACTTAATTAACAATTTTTTCAATAAATATTTATATAAAAAATACAAAATTCGTGACAATTGTTTCACCTTGTTGGGGCATTATCAGTAGTTTGACAATACCCTTACATGGGATTTAAGATATTTTTATTCTTGTATTTTTTTAAAGAAAGTATACAAGTTAGACCCTAAAAACCAGTGTTTAATTTTACTATTTAAAAAAAAGTTAAATTATTTAAGAATACGTATTGTAAAATGCTGATCATACAGTTTTAGCACAGAGGGCTTTTGTGCATTAAAAAAAGTTAATTACTATGTAATATATTACAATATAGTGACTAAAATTTAGTCACTTTATGAAATTAATTTTTAGTGCGTAAATGCTGTTAATTGCGTGCCAAATTTAGAAATGTTAAAGATAAATTTTATATACAAAAGTTTTATCAAGCACAAACTAAGTTAACAGAAAAAAAAATTAGTAGAAGTCGAAAAGATGCTTTGCACATTTGAATTCTATTTTGAGATCTATTGTGAATTTGAAACATATGCCTAAAAAACACTTCTATCAAGTTTTTCATTTATTTATTTATCAAAAGCTTATAATTTGTATGAACTTATCTATTATTCATGTGGAGTCTCCATCAATAAATTATAATATTTGAGTATTGTAATTTAGTTTTATTCCTGACATTTCCTAGCGAAACTGCATTTTATAAAAAATAAAATACCAACTATTATAAATAGCTTTTTCAACATTAATTTTATCTAACCAGCTATTGTGTTTCGTCAGATCGACATCAGACTGGTAGTGGACTTGACAAAATTGAATATTTTAAATAAACCAAAACAGAGATGTTTAGAACAATAATTTTATGTTATTTTTCCAGGTAAAACGCATTACAAATGAAATCTAAGTATACATTTTATTCTAATATCCACAACATTTTGAGAAATTAAAATTGAATATTTTATGGAAGTTTTGTTTTAATTTCATGTGAATTTGCGATTTTTAGTACGTGACTCTAAAAAAAAAATATTTTACGAATAGAAGTACTTTTAGTATAATGTTTTACGCACTAACACACTCTCAAAACGGAATTCATATTATTCTACCTTAATGTTATGTATGCGCGTATTGTATTATGTATGCCATATATTTTTGTTTATTATTATTATTGTCTATATATCTACATATGGGTTTTTAAATTTTAATTTAAGTCTTCATTTTTTAGGTTGGAAAAGAAAATTAGGCCAAATTTATTAAATAACTCGTCTTTCATGCAATATTTTTTGAGAAAACTCATCAAATAATATAGAATCTAGACCACTGGTTCCCAGTCATTTTTACTCGTAGACCACTTATATATTTTTTGTTTTGTTTCCAGGATACCAAAAATTAATTTCCCTACACTCAAAAACTTCAAATGTTTTTTCGAAGCTTACACAGTGCTGTTTATCTTATCTTGTCTTGGTGAGTCAAACAAATTTTCACTACGGGTCTGGAAAAAAACTTGTAGCAACCATATAAACGTTGTACAACGCAAAGCAGATAGGTAGGTATTTATCATTTATTAAGTATTTTTAATGGCTAAGTATTGCACAGAAAATGTGTTAATTTTAATAAAAGATTTACATCATGTCTAAATATTGGTGAATATCTGCCAAAATTTAATCATTTATATGCCTTGCTCTCCCATTTTATTTTTTCGGTAACATAGACCACCTGCATGTGGAAATGGATCCTCGGGGGTCTTCTATTTAGACCGATTTGGGAAATTATTATCTAGACCAGCGATGGAAAACATGCGCTCTTAGATTCTCTGATACGGCATTTTGACTTGTACAAATTTTAAAAATTATATATAAAAAATCAGCTTCCGTGAGTTTGTGTCCACATAATTTGGAAATTAGTCGATGGATTGTATAATATACGTATGTATAACATAAATACATAACATGACTCCGGGTAAAACAAAGAGCAATGGAGAGAAGGATGCTAAACATTTCCCTTACAGACCAAACGAATGTTTAGATAAGGGAAAAGACCAAACAGATGAGGCTCAAAGATTTGTGGAATAAAAGTGAAACAAGCTAGGTCATGTAGCACGTATGTCTGACGATAGTTGGACGAAAAAAGTTCTTGAATGGAGGCCTTGAAGGCCTCAGACAAGATGGTACGATGACATTAAGAATGTCGCGGGCCTGCACTGGAAGAGAGTCGCGTCCAACAGAGAACTATGGAAGTCCAAGAGGGAGACCTTTGTTCAATACTATGTGGACACAAAGAGAAGGCTAAAGTAAGTAAGTATAACATACATATCGCTCACTCCTTTCAAGAACGTCATAAATCAAAAATCGTCAATTTTCAGTTGTGCATGTTTTCGGAATGCCCAGAAAATGTACTATATCCCAGCAAAAGCGGCATATTTTTAACATAATATTTACCCGCTTCAGGGCAGAAAGTATTGTTTTTGCATTTTGAAGAAAATGTATTGTTTCATTATTTTTTTTAAATATAATAAATATTTTTCAAATGAAGAAAAAACCTTCTGGTTTTACCTAAAAAGTTCTGTTGCACAGTAAAAAGTTCAAAAAGTGGCTTGATATTTATTTTTAATACATTGTATTATATTTTTAAACTTAAAAAACGTTCTCCTGAAAAATCAAGTTTTTTTTATTTATGACGTTCTTGAAAAGAGTGAGTGAGATGCATATTTAAAAAAAAATCAATTTGATATGTAAATGTATATCGTTTCTTATTTTTTAATATTTGGTTTATGGGAAGGTGACAAGGTTTTCTTTACTGTGGCATCATGTTGAATCGGGTAATTAAATGTGTCCTTTAGAAACCAATATGTTCCCTAGTCCTGATCTAGATTTAAGAATATGGCATACATTATACGTTATTATACAAACATACATATTCTATATACTCAAAGGAAATATTAAAACAACAAAAGGTGTATGGTTAGTCAAATTTTAAATAAAATAAAATATGCAAAAAAAAGTGTATTAAAAAAATTATAATACATGTGACAGGGGGAGACTGATCCGCACACCATAAAGAAAAAAAAACAAAAAACATTTTAAAAACAAATTGTATATAAGCAAGCGCATGAACTGTTTGTCTAGTTAGAAGAGTTGTGAGTTGTGGTCAGTCTAATTTTGGTAACACTACGAGGTAGAAACATAGACCATCACAAATTGTTATTTTTAATGTGTTTAATTTTATTTATTTTATTTTATCCGTACTGGCGGTTGGAGTTCCTCAGTTCTACGCCGTCAAACATGTTGAGATTGTTCTGACGGGCATATTCGTTGATGACCCATTTCCCTGTGAAAATAAACAAACAATTGCCATTTTTATATATACGCAATCATGTCACCACACGGAATTGCAATGCGTTGGAATGTTAAATAATAAATTGGGTTAATAACTTAACAGGCATACAGTAGAACCACCATCTGCGAGCTTAATGGGTTGGCATGGTCCGGTTACGAAAAATCGCTTGGTTGAAAAAAAAATCCATTAATAAATTGTAAAGAGAACTATAAATTGTAAATAAAACTAAATGGACTTGTACTAATTTCTCTTTACAAATAATGAATTTTAATTTTAAAAAAAATACACCAGTAATCATTTTTGGAAACAAAATTGGTTGCAAATAAGACGATGCAATTACGAAAAATCGCTTGTTTGAAGGTATAAAAAATATGTCTTCATAAATTGTTAAGAGAACTATTAATTGTAAAATAAAATTAAATGGAAAAGTACTTATTTCTCTTTACAAATAAAAAAAAATCTTAAAAAATTATACACCAGTAATAATTGGAACCAAAATTTGTTGCAAATTAGACGGTAAAATTAAAATACTATAATTTTTTTTAAATTTTAAAGATACCTGCCATTATCAAAATTTTATCCACAGATTCTCAAAGTTTTTTATTCAGCACACCTTGCTAAAATATTTCGTAAATTCAGGAAACGAAATAGTAAGTTCTGTTTTTTAAGGTGTCTAATATTCTGTAGAATTATGAAATGTACTTTTTTTACAAAATTTCAATTTATAATTCGAAAATTGATTCACTAACAGATTTTGTTTTAATCTGTTTAAGATTTTTAAATCAGATTCATTTATTTTACATATATTATTTTTCTTTACAATTTCAGTATTTTCGTGTACCTTTCAACAAGAAAGGGTAAGTAGTTAGATCTGAAATATACTTTAGTAAAGTGATAAAACAGATTATGTTGTGGAGATATAAGCAAAGAAATGAACAGGAAATTAGATGACAGTATTTTTAAAACCTAAAATATGCATGTTTTATAAGTTGCCATATGCATGTTTTATAAGTTGCCATATGCAACGTTATGCTTTGAAGTTTTTTTTTACATTTTGACATCTCAACATAGATGAAGAAGAATATGGATGTCTGGGTATTAACAGGGCTAACAACCCGTCATGCAGTAATCACTTTAGATATACACGTGTAACATTCACCATTCTATCCATCATTGACAACCACAATACCAAAATTTTTGAACTCATACATATGTATATCGTAAATCTCATGTCTTTTCATGTTTGAGTTTGCGTCAGCATCTATGGTTGATTTCAGAAAACAGCTCCTAAATGGAGTACCTACCCAGATTATTGAATAAGGATTTGAACCCACCAAAAATTTTGTGATGATCGTTTATGATCGTAAATACATTTAGTTTGACAATATTTGTTTTTTAAATGCGTATCCACATATCTTATGATTCACACGTTGCTACGTGTTTGAGTTCATAGCAGAATCATTGGTTGATTAGAGTAAGCTTTTTATTTAACAGAGACGGATTTTTTTCTTCATCTACGTTGGGATGTTAAAATGTAAACATATCTTATACGTGGAGAAGCCTAGCTTTGTGAACAATGATTTGTACACACTCAAAATGTTTTAAAAACAATTTTCGTTCACCTGCTGCCAATCGTTCATTTATATTCTTCCACTGAGTAAAAAATCAAGGTATTTGAGTTCCAGAAAATAGAGATTCGACTGTAATAGAGATTCGAATGTATACAAATTTAATGCAAGGACTTTAATTTGTCAAATGTGAGTATTTGCATAAAATTACTTTAAATCTATTAGGGCAATTAAAAAAATTTACATCTGCCACATACGCATTGTTAAAAAAAATTGCAAATATTATATATAAATTATACGTATACAAATTTAATGCAAGGACTTTAATTTGTCAAATGTGAGTATTTCCATAAAATTACTTTAAATCTATTAGGGCAATTAAAAAAACTTACATCTGCCACATACGCATTGTTAAAAAAATTGCAAATATTGGCGAAAGTTTTCATTAGTACCTACAGTCATACAAATACACATATAAATTTATTTTTCATAGTCTACAATTAAATCATCAATCAATAATCACAAAAATTTTATTGCATTTCAAAGGGTAAATTTATTACATTTATTGATTATTTTTAATTAAAAGAGGAATCTTACGTTCAGTTTTATAATACATTTATTTTAATGATATGTTTACATATTGCAAACAGACAGTAAGAGGATGTAATAATTTTAAACTCGCGAAATGCAATAAAATCCTTATGTCAACAAGAAAACAACAGTCTCAAAGTGTAAATGTATAAACTAAATAAAAACAATGAACAATTTGTAATTTGAAGTTTTATTTTTGTCACAAACATGCATTTCTGGGATATTTCTTGGAATAATGGGCAATTTTTTACTTTAAAATGTTCCACGGCGGAATGATAAAATGTCAAACCGTCACCAAGTGAAGCTGCGGAATTCTGAGCACTTATTTTAGGAAGTTCTTCAAAAGCTCACAGTAAATACGACATAATACCCCGGAAAAGTTTTACAAAAAAACTCACAAGTAAAAATTTTCTTAGTCCGTAAAAAAATGCATTTTTTCCTTTCTTCATGTGTACATATTTTGTCACAATAGATACATTTATAACGTTCATTTTTTTACAATTTACTCTCATCGTATTTTCGATTAGTCAAATCAACCAAAAATTGTCATTTACTTTCTTAAATAAGAGACTTTTGTTTTCTGGTTATATTTAAATCGCTATTGTTGGTACAAATTAAAACTGCTAAATTTTACATCATTTTCCTCAATTTATATATTTTCTTCAATATAATCAAACATTATAAATATTTTTTTTACAATTCAGCAAATTCATAAAAATGGCTGTACAAAATATTAATTTATAAGAAAATAACATAAAATTAGTTTTATAAAAGAACCTTCACAAAAGCTTGCATGGCATAGACATAGGTAACAGATCTAAATTTCATGTGAACTTAACACCTATTAATGAAGATAACATTTAACATTAGCAGTTAAAATTTAAAAAACTTTTTGTTACTTTTTCGCAATACTACACTAAATTATTCATAATAAATGTTCCTGAAATTCAGCATTAAAAGAAATATATCTATGTAATAATATACACATAAATAAAGAGATAAGGGATGTCACTTGTCACTTGGATTTGTCGAAACATGACATCATTACAGACAATGGTGTCCCTAAATTTATCCTGACGATTCATAAATTACCCCTATAATCGGTATTTAATTTTCATAAACCGATGTTCATATACCCTTACATATATGCTTTTAATGGCACAAATACATTAATTTTAAATATCCATTAGAATCAAAATTATGTACTTAAAACCATATTCATAGCAATGATATTATTTTCCTCAACAAAATTTTAGTACGAATCATATCGAATTGGGAGATATTCTACCTATTTTTTCAGCAATTATTATGGGCTGAAATTACACTAAAATGTGATATGTAATTTTATGTGGATCACTCGTTTAACAAACATCAGGAAAATACAACAAACAGTTACATGGTACACAGGTGAGGAATAATAACGAAAACCTTTAAAATGAGTAAAACAAAGTCATTAATGTAGGCCAAATTTATTTAACTTTTGCATACGTATTCAAGGAAAGTAAGTTTATTTAGATATATTTTACATATTTACACGTAAAAGGCCCATTTAAACGTAAGAATTTATTTATTAATAATTTTGAATGTATTTTTTATAAAACTATATTTTTCACGTACAAAAAGACCTGAAATCTAGCTACGGTATATGCAACACGGCTTATCATGGCCTTACTTATGCTTCAACTGTATAAGTTTTGCAGCTTATACTTTCTTCTGAGTGGATTTCTTCAATTGCCAAAAACTCAATATTAAAAGTTTTTAATATATTTTTAATGACCTGCAAAGCCTCTACTTTTAGAGGCTTATCTGCAAGTATAAGAGTAAGATAAGGAGGTTTAAATGTGAAAAATACATTACGAACACCCAGGTCAATTGAAAATAAATCTTTCTAGTATATATTTTGAAAATAGGTTATCGAATAGGTAATCGAACTCAGATAAATAAAAATGTACCTATTTGGAGAATATCACAGCCTTACACAACTTTCTTTTCACGGAAAAAAATTTAGTTCAATTTTCGGTTCAAAGTACTATGTTTTTTTCGTTTCTCTTTAAGTAAGTGTTTTTGTAATATATAAACTGATTGTAAGATATAAATGATTATTTAATTATTAACATCGATATAAAACTTATTATTTTGTGGACAAATCAACATAGATGAAGAAGAAAGGGCATTTAAATTTGGGCTTTTGGGCATTTAAAAAAATTAATATGCAAAATAACTGCAATTGGAGATAACTTAGATTTGTGAACCAGTATTTGGACACACTCAAAATGTTGTAGATACATATAAAACTTATTGCGAAAAAACCATAACATGAACCGATTTTTTTTTGCAAGGAGCCCACCCCTACTATACTGTTCATAATGTATTTGATACTTTTATAAATCGTGACGTCAGATCCGACAAATCCGATGTTTCTCGCTAGAGTACCAAAAAACCCTATATTTTTGTTTTTAGTCGCCAAAGGGTTAAGATTTAATGGACCTTTTACGTGTAAATTACCATGTTAAACCCTTTCTTATACACTTTATACTGTGAAAAATTATTTGGAAAACACTGAATACTTTTTTTCACCCATTCCAAGTTTCCTCGTCACATACAGTACCTACATCGACAGATAATATTTTTAAACTACAAAATAAATATTGTCTATCAAAATCTAATTAAAAATATTTAAGTCCTGCTTTTTTTATATTTACTTACATTGTAACATTGTGCCATTTGTTGTGATTCGTTCAATCGGTTATATAGGGTGACACAAAAAGGGAGCTTTTTAACAACCTAATAAAACCAAAGGCAAAAGAAAAAGAATCACTTTGTTCATAGCATTTGAAGCTTTAGAAATTGACATTTAAGAAACATAATGAAATTGATTGTTTTTTTTAATTACGTTCCTTAGATGCCATCCTGAAATCCTGTATTGCATTCTTGAAATCTGCTGCTAAGATTTCTCACTGACCGCTGCAACATCTCAGCTGGGATATTATGGATTTCATACTGAATTCTCTGTTTTAACTCATTTAGATTTCTTCTCAAGTCGTGTACACTTTATTCTTGAAAAAACCCCACATTAAAAGTCACAAACGGACAAATCCAGTGACCAAGGGAGCCAGAGAACGCTATCATATCTTGAAATCACTTGATTACGGAACAATTCTCGCATAGATTCCATTGATTGTCATCCAGTGTGTGATGTGGCTTTTCCTTCAGTTGTTGCACTATCTGCGGTCGTTGGTTTCTTCTTTAGAGCAGATCCAGTCTCTTCAAAATTAAGAATCCATTTTTTTTTATCTCGTGTTTTGATGTGATGGCATAATGACGTCTTAAGTTATAAAAACGTCGAAACTGTCTCTATTTTTTATAAAACATTTTTATGGCCAACGCACGCTATTGCTTGTTCCATGCTGCATGGATACTAAAATGGCAAAATGTTTATGTGCTCAAGATCACTGTCCCGCCTGCTCATGGCTACCACTACGGTTTTCAAAAATTCCCTTTATTCCGTGTCACCCTATATTTTGAGAAATACTCGTAAAGTATTACAATATCTCTGGTCTGAATTTTTATGATATTTTCTGAAAAGTCTCCTGTTCAAATAAGGTAAACAATGTTATTTTTTAAAAATAATTAAAACGTAAAATTGTTAATTCAAATTAATTTTGTGCATGGTTTTGAAGTGCAGGGTTTTAAAGTGCTTTGGTGCTCTTATTTATTAATTTTCAATCAATTTTATCCAATGTGCAGTTCCCAAGGTTATGTGATAGGTATCAAACTGATTCATAACATCGGTGCGATCATTCAATTGTGACCCAAAATGCAGTTTTTTTGGAAATTTGTGAAACCAATGAATGCATACACGTTTTTTTAACAGTTGAATTTCTGTGGCAGCAATTATTCCATGCAATAGAATGGCAGAAATATATGTAATAGTTATATATATTATCAGTATATATAACAAAAAAAAAATTATGAAAAAAGATAGCATATCGTTACGTTTGTCTGTATTTATGTAATAAATATGAAAATATAAATATAAAAATACATACATAATAACGACTAAAGACTTGTTTTAAGATTCAAATTGAATTGGCGAAAGCTCCCTGCAAAATGCATTACCATAATTTGTCCGGTTGTAAAAAAATACTTGGAAAAATGCTTAAACATAATACAAACATTATGCAACTATGCTGCTCTCGGAGCAGTTAAGCTTTACATCTTTAGTTAATTCATGTAACATTATTTCTAGAAGTCAAATTAAATTAACTAATAACAAATAACGTTAATTGATTAAAAAAATAACGTAATTCAATCATTAATGGGAGTGTCATCCGCTGCTCTGCAATAAGATACAGCTTAGAATATAAACCCAAGATAAAATTTGTATATATATATATATATATATATATATATATATATATATATATATATATATATATATATATATATTTATATATATATATATATATATATATATATATATATATATATATATATATATATATATATATATATATATATATATATATATATATATATATATAAATATATATATATATATAAATATATATATATATTTATATACATATATATATATATATATATATATATATATATATATATATATATATATATATATATATATATATATATATATATATATATATTTATATATGTATATATATATATATATATATATATATATATATATATATATATATATATATATATATATATATATATATATATATATATATATATATATATATATATATATATATATATATATATATATATATATATATATATATATATATATATATATATATATATATATATATATATATATATATATATATATATATATGTATATATATATATATATAAATATATTTATATAAAGACATTTATAAATTATTTGATCTTGTATGAAAATATGCCAAATAATATAATGCCGTCTATAAAACTACGTATGATATATTTTAATGTACCTACGTTTACATACTAAATTCATTCATACGATATGGTAAGAAGATTTTTTATGTTTTTAAATAATTAAACTGCGCAAAAAAAATATAATTTGGTATGTTTTTTGAGTCTCATTTTGTTTTTTTTTTAAATAAATTTAATACTACACAATTTAATTAATATATTTATAAAAACGTTCACATAAAACTTAAATGTTCCTTAAATGTTGTAAGTAATGCACTTTAATGTTTTTTATCCATTTGACCGCAACTGCGAATTTAAGATTCTAACCTGAAAAAAATTGGTGAGTTTTGTTCTATTTCTACAGGTGTAAGAAAATGAGCACTTACCCTCATCGATTCTTCTAGAGGCTTCTTCAAGGTTACAGTTGGCGTACTTGAGAATGGCGTACATCAAGGGCATCATCTCCCAGGAGTAGTGAAACTTTTCCAGGAGTTTGTTGCAGTTTTCCAGGATCGTATCCAGCGAGTCTGGGGACAAAGTAATTCATACCAATAAGACATTTAATTCAAGAGCTATAACAAATATTTCGTCTACCGCAGTGTTCGCAAACGTTTTCTATTCAAGGTTCACCTACTAAATTAAGAAATTTCGGAGGGTCAAATTTACCACATCATGGTAACATATTTAACATATTATGTTTAATGCGATATGTGAGCCTACTTAACTTAGCACAGGCAATCAAAATTTGGAGCAGTCGTGTTATTTTCACTAAACTAGACTTTTTGCGCGGCACACCACCACGGTACCCTGTGTGCCGCGGCACACACTTTGCAGAACAATGGTCTACCGTACACAACTCATGTTAAAGACATTTATTTGAGTACCTACTAACATCCATGTAATATACATTTCCAATATATAAAATTGCAAACAATGTTAAAAAACGACTTATGGCAACACCAAACCGATATTAAACAGAGAAATTCATAACATTTTGAGTGTGTCCAAATACTTGTCCACAAATCCGGATTATCTCCAATTGGAGTTCTTTTACATTTTTTTCGCTAGAATAATAAAATGGAAATTATTTTTTCTGGCGTTTTTCATGTATGTGATTATAATCCAGGGTTCGGACTTCACATATAAATCAAAGAGTTTCTGCTCAATCAAAACATCTTTCATCTCCCCAATAGATGTCTGTAGTGTGATTCTAGTGATTCAAACACAATTTTTCATAATTGGATCATATATAAATAGAACTTGCTAGAATTTGAGTAGTGTGGTTGTCAATCGTGGGTAGAATTGGTAAATGTTAGATACACGTGTGTAAAGAGATTTTTTGTAATGTTGTTGAAGCGCCCTAGAGGTAGTATTTTACGTATTTCCTTAATAACTTTTATGAAACGTCTGAGACATTACTATTCATCATTAGAATCCTAACTGTCCATCAAACCTCCTCCCTTAGTTTTTCCCTCTACCCCCTTCCCTAAACTCCTTTTTCCTTGGCTTTCTTGCTGTTATCAATTTGTAATTTATGTTTCTTCAAAGATTGCAAACAGCCATGTATGGTATCAAACGTTTTGACCAATATCACTACTCTGTTTTTGGTTGGTTGGAATATATTGCTTTTTAGCAATTAGCCCGCCAATGAAGTTACTTATTTCTTTTCTGTGCATACAGTTTCAATAAATTACTAAATAAAGGCATTTTTGACACAAATAATTATACACCTGGATAACGCAGGCATTTTTTATTCCGGCCACGTGTGGCAGATATTGCCTCCTACTTTATTTCACCAAGGACCGTTGGAGAGAGCGAGATAAAGAGGGGGGGTACAGTCACATACAGGTAGCCTCGCTGACCAAAAAAAGGTGACGGCAGGGAGGAAGCACGGAGGAGGGCATAGACCAATCGCAAGTCGGTGGGCGTGGCCCCCGAGGCAGTACGCCCTCCCATTGGCCGAAGAGGGGAGCGAAGTGCAACGGAGAACGTGCAGAAGCAGGGTTATACGAGCGCGTGGGGAAATGTGGCACAATGGGAACACTATATTTAGGCAATAAATCAAGACGTCATCATGAGCGTTCAACTATTGGACTGGCTTTACGAGGAATGGTCACAGCTGCTAAGATACGACTTTCATGCGAAATGCTTTTTTTACAAGAATAAAAATATTTACAACATTTTGAGTGTGTCCAAATACTTGTTCACGAATCTGGATTATCAAGACGTAATCATAAGTAGTCAACTATTGGACTGGCTTTACAAGAAATGGTCACAGCTGCTTAGATACGAGTTTGGTGCGAAATGCTTTTTTTACAATAATAGTATTTACAAGATTTTGAGTGTGTCCAAATAGTTGTTCGCAAATCTGGATTATCAAGACGTCATCATGAGTAGTCAACTATTGGACTTGATTTACGGGGAATGGGCATAGCTGCTAAGATATGAGTTTCGTGAAATACTTTTTTGTTTACAATAATAACAATATTTGATTTTTTACAGAAGAAGAAGAAGAATATGAAAGTCTGAGCCTTTACAGGTTTTACTATCGCTATAGGCTTGGTTAAGTGATCACTTTACACTCGTGTAACATTCATCAATTCTACCCATGATTGAAAACCACA